>NC_046661.1:121769148-121773490 GCF_010883055.1 Belonocnema kinseyi
AGCTTACTTTTCAGATGAAACCATATATGGTAAATGGAAAAGTCAATATCGTAAAACACTTTTTTAATCAAGTTAGTTTAAACATAAATTATATTCGTCTAGTATGAAAAAAATTGAAGGTATTCCTTTTAATTAGCTAACATAGTCTAAAAGATTCTATAAAACGCCTTGGTATTCTCAAAACACTCAATAATATGCTAAAGCATTCTATAAAATTTACAAAATAGTCCAACTAAAATCAAAATCAGAATATTCAAAAAGTTTTTTAAAAAACCAAGCACATTTCAAAAAATAATACTATAGAGCATCTCAAAGCACACCAGAATATCAAATGAATAAATAATATTAAATAAAATTCGAATTTTCTATGAATCGTTATAAATGATTATAAATTACTTTTACACCATACAAGTTTTTTTAGCATATTCGAAAACATTTGAGAAAAATTACGATTTTAAAAAAATATATGAAGACTTCCAGGAATAAAGTAATGTCAATGAATATATGAATCACTGTAAAATATTCTACAATACTCCCAATCATTCCAGTATAATTTACAAAATTAAAAAATGTTAAACCGTCCAAAAAATTCTTAAACATTTCTGAACGTTCCACATCATTCGAAAATATTCCAGGACTGTTTAGAATTTGGGGGAAAAATATTTAGTCCATAACATTCATGAAGGTTCGAGAACATTCCAGAATATTTTTAAAAAGTCCAAAAATTTGTTTCATATTATAAAATTTCAGAGTAGTACATTAAATCACAAATCATTCTAGAACATTCTAAATAATCTCTCTCTTAAATAATCATCTAATCATTCTAAATAACCATCTCTCTTAAAACACAAAATCGACCATAAAGACTTTGCCTCCTTGGTGCACAATATACTCTGTCTTAAATAAAATTTAAGTAAAACAAAGCAGTTCAATTAAATAATAAATTATTTATCGTATCTAATTATTCGAATTAAAGTGGTTAAAATAAAAATTATGTCTGTTACGAACACTTAATTTTATCAAAGGCTTTTATAATTGTTTTCCTCTTTCATAATTAATTCCAGGGTAATTTTTGTTTTACATAATTTTAATTAAAAGCTCAGACTACTGCGCAACAAAACTCTAATTTGTACATTCGCATGAAGCAAGCTTAGCATTGAAGAAGGCAACACAAGTATGTAATTTAATACCAAGATTCCAAGTGCGCCACGTCGCAGACTTTGTGGCAAACGTATAGAGAGTTCCCCGCGTAACAAAATAATCGTTCTGTTCTGAAGGGGCCCCCTGCGGAGGCGGGGCCCAAGGCAAATGGCCCCATCGTGCCCTTCCTCTCTCTTAACGGCCCTGAACGAGCCAAGTCGATACGGTCTTTGGATATCTTACAACCAACCCAGGTACGCATCATCGCCTGGGGTCAAGGGGCACCAAATTTACTGTCTTGTTTACAGTCATAAAAAAGTGGTACCAAACGAAATTTTCGTAATAAAAAGTGTAGGCAATATTTTTAATTTAATAGCAGAATTTACAGTAAAAATGATACTTTTTTTTAATTTCTCAATTATTATTTCTTCACAGTATTTATTATATTTCAGTTTCACTAAGCTCAACTGGGGTTACTGTTATAGTAAATGTAAAGGAAATGTAAATCATGACACTCATACAATATACTGATAGTGTAACAAGCTTAAAATATAATTTGTTGTTGCTCTTAGGTCATTTCGTACATTGAAAAACTATTAGTAATTTTAATTTGAACTAAAGGAAATAATGGGACCACCTCCGTAACTGGGGTAATTTTGACAGCGTAATTGAATAACATTTAAATTTATTTGAAAAATAGAACAAAGTATTCAGATGAGTCAATCAAAATAAAAGACAATATTTTACCTTTTTATTTGTAAAAAATGTCGATGTGGACAGGGTATTTGTGGATGTGAATCCTGCAGTGAATGAAAACACGAACTCCCGCGTGTCTCTCGTTTCGCGCCATACGGCAACGATATTATCTCGAGATTCCCGTCGGACTCGATAAACAACACAGGACGTCATAATATTCTGGGCCCTCTTGTGCTTTTAACCCGTGTCGAACAGCCCCGTGTACCGGGAGCCCAGTGTCTCGTAAACATCCCTGTTTATTGCCGATCTTCTCATTTCCAGTTCAACGTTTATAATTTCCTTTTTGAAAAATCGCCGCCAGTCTATCCTCACATTCTATATGACTCCTTCGTTTATCTCCGTCTTCCGCTTATTACAATACCGTTTTTTAATAGAATAGACTATATTAAAATATCGTATGCAAACCCTTGTTTCTGTTAAAGCTAAAAAATTATATGTTTTCTCAGTAATAAACCAATTAGCCTTAGTGAAAAAAAATTAACTTTACCTTAGGAAACTATATTTGGGTAGATTGAGAGAACATGAGAGTAGTAGTGTTCACTCGATCTTTTAAAAAATGTAGGCTACAGGCCCAATTTGGTCTTTTTGAATATTGAAATTCGTGCATTTCTAGAGCGCGGTCCTTGGAGAAGAATCGACGTCTGACCATTGCCGCAAACTATCACTGCTCATGGCGCTATCCAGCGGTGAGGGAGTCCCCGATGCATTTCCTTAGGTGACCGGTAACTCTTCTCAGTACACGCTATAAGTCTACTAAAAAGCCTGAATTTTTAAGGGTGGAGAACATTATTTTATGTCAAGAGACTTTTAAAATTTAATCATTAGTGACTGAATGATTTTTCATTTAAATTTATTTAAAAAAAGGACTTCGATGTCTTGAAATTCAAAATGAATACTGTTTGGATCTTTTTAATAAACTTAGCTAATCGTTCCGAAAATTCGGTACCACTACTGCATCCATTTTTCTAGCTGCCCGAGGTTTTCGGGACTGCTAGAAGCAGTGTTGCAGAATTTTCTGTAACCTTAGCCCTGAATGAGCTGGAAAGGCGACAAATTTTACAGAAAATTGTATAAGGGTAGACAGTTCGTAAAATATTATACAACTGGAGCCTCTTAATTGCAAAAAGTTTTAATCTGATAGAACTCAAAATTAGAGACTTTTTTAGAATAAATTTCAAATATTTAAGATTTTGAGACAGCTGCTTTCAAAATTACATTCATTAGAGTTTAAAGCCTAAAAACTATAAAGATTCTAATACCTCAAGTGAGAATCATTTAAATCTTTCTTTTTTTTAAGCTGAAAACAATTAAACACAAGTGAGCGATTTCCATTCTGAAGCTTTCAAACGCAAGAAAAATTAATATGACAAGTATTCTAAACCACACATTTTCAAATACAAAACATTTTAACTTGAACACTATTCACAAACATGAAGATTTAAAAATTGAATGATTTTCCATATGAAGTACTAAGAATAATATACGAAAAAAATGTATGGGTTCGAAAGAAAAATACTTAGAAAATCAAATAAATAAAACTAAAATATGATTGAAAAACGTAATTTTTGTGTTTAAGACAACCAACTGGACTCATGTATTTTAGTTTCTTTAAATATGCAATGTAACTTTATTATTTTTCGATGTGATACAAAATTGAAACGTCACGTAGATTTTGTAAGTGAGAAAAAATCACAGAAATTACATAAGTTCGAATCCATGTTTTGAAAAAGTATAAAAATTTTTTTACAATTTTTTCTAATAAGTACACTTATTTTTATTTCGACAATACCTTTTTAATCTTCATTATGATAACATAAACTGTGAAATTTATTATAAATTTTAAAACACTGTCAAAATTACTCCTATTTCATTAAGGCTATGTTTAGACTTTCAACATTTTAATTTCAGCTATATAATTTTTAACATTTTTTTCCAAATAGATTATGCTACAAATTCTTGTTTTACATTTTTTACCAATATCTTTGGCTGGATTTTAACAAAATCGTGGCGAAATCAAAGATAACTATTGTTGTTTCAGCAATACATTTTTTTTATATATGCAATATTTCGCAGTTTAGAATTGTAAACCTGCAAATATAGAAACTTTCGAAATGATCAATGATAACTGTTTTTAAAATAAGACATGCAAAACGGCTTGATTTATCATATTTAAAAATATGTCAGGTGTGCATTTTAGACTCAAGCTTTCAAAACTTCAAATTTTGAAAATTTGGATCACAGAAAAGTTAGAAATTATATACATACTTAATTTTATTTTATCTCAAGTAACGTTAAAATTATTAGATTCGATTACACAATTTTATTTAATATCAAGAATGATCAGGATTTTTTCATTAAAATTAGAAAATTACAATATTATTGTGAATAAAAAAAGAAACACTTTTCTGATGAAAGATTCAAAACGAAGCATCCAAGGTGTAAATAA
>NC_046661.1:121773590-121796530 GCF_010883055.1 Belonocnema kinseyi
ATGTCATATTTTTGGTGTTGCTAGAAATAAATTAGCTACTAAAATGATAAATTCCAAATGGCGGATTTAAAATGGCGGCAGAAAAATCAATTTTTTTATTTGTATGTATTGTTCGTTTTAATAACGTAATATCGTTCTAATATTGGTTTTAAAAACCTATTTTCAATAATCCTTATTATTTAAAAAATATCAATAGCGTGTCCAATATGGCAGATAACAAAATCTTGTATAAAGCAAGGCCATTGCCAACTCATTCTTTTAAACACTTCTGTGACCATCAGATTTTGTAGCCACGAACTATATAAACCAGATATAGTTCTAAGAGTTTGAGGCATCGCTGATTTCAAATTTACCATTACTTTTGCAAACTTTATTTGTTTATACAATTTTTTTGAGCAAATTATTGCGTTATTAACTAATTTTTCAAAACAGATACCAGCATCAGATTGAATGGCAAAAGTTACATCCGGAATAGTTCTTTTATGTCTTCAATTACGCTTTTTAATAAACAAATTATTGCATTAAAAACATTTTTTGTATAAGAAATGTCAGAATTAGATTCTATGTCAAAAATGACGTACGACACAGTATTGTAGCTAATGGCGTATTTAAAAGCATCACATAACGTTTTATACAACATATTCAATTATTTTTAAGAGAGATAAGAACAACTCTCCGCATTCGGCCGGGTTTAGACTGTCATGAATTTCATTTATGCCGGGGTTTTTGTTTTGTTTTTACATTTTTTATTATTTCTTTTTTTTCGTATATTTTGTTTTTGGTATAGGATCTAATTCTGACATTGTTTATGTCATAAATGTTTTTATGCAATAATTTGTTTAAACAAATTGTTTAAATAAGATAATTTTGCAAAACTAATCGCATGTTTGGACTAAGCGTACTCAAAACCCCCTTAAGTAACCCCAAAATCAGTTAATAACGCAAAACTTTGTTTAAACAAATTGTTGTAACAAATTAATTTCACAAAAGTAATGGCAAATTTAAAATCAGCGATGCCTCAAACCCTTAAAATTATATCTGGTTTATATAGTACCTGGCTAAAAAATCTTATGGTCACAGAAAAGTTTCAAAGACTGAGTTGGCGTTGGCCTTGTTATTATACAAGATTTTTTTATTCGCCATATTGGACTCGCTATTGATATTTTTAACATAATAATAATAAGAATAATTGAAAATAGGTTTTTAAAACGAACATTAAAACGATATTACGATATTAAGACGAACATTACATACAAATCAATAAATTTATTTTTCCGCCGCCCTTTTAAATCCGCCATTTTCAAAATTAGCATTTTAGTAGTTTATTTATTGCCATCAACACCAAAAATATTAAATTGAATAATAATCTCGGGTTAACAATTGTTTTTTTACCTTAAAAATGGTATATCTGGAGCGCATGTAAAGACCCACGTTTTTTGAGATATTCTATATCTGTGCCAAATTTAGAGAAAAAAAATCGTTTCCGAGATATTTAGGTGGCCCGATTGACATGGAATTGCCAATATATATACAACTTTATATAAACTTATTTCTAAGAAAAAAAAACCCACGTGTAATTTTCTCTAAACAAATAGAAAATTGCTATCATATTATTTCAGTGATCCTCTAAAATAAAATTCCATCAATCTCATGTCCTTGTGACTAATGAGATCAGCATTTAACGCCGATAGGATTTAGTGACTTAAGATCGGTACCGGTTAGGCATTCGGAGGTGGACCCGGGTATTAATTCCTTCACATCTGAACGCTTATAGCCTCAACCTGTAAGAGTGATTTAGTAACTCGCCTCTTATTTCTTGAGCGGCACAACCATCAGCGAACAGCGAGAAGTGCTTCAATATGTTAATCCACCAATATGGTCCCCAATGCGAGAGAGAGCGAGACAGAGAAAAGGTTATTAAGGCCGAATATTCTCTATGAGGGACGGTATGTGCTCGACGTCATCGTAAATATGAAATATCGAAGCCCGGACCTACCGAGCCGTTGAATCGTCGCGTCGGCTTATTTCTCTGCCGACGGGCCATCGACGATCTTTTCCCTTCGTTTCCACCACCAAATGTCCAATTAAAACTCTTCTTTTCGTCCATTTTACGAGTCGATACGTCCTTTGAAAAAATATTACAAAAACTCCTCCCCCTCCCACCCTCCATTTAGATTCTATGAAATGATTATTTGCCTTGCAAAATGGAAATTTGAACTGCCCCTTGTCAGGACTAAAATAACGATTCGATTCCTTGAATTTCTTATAACTCGAGAAAGCAAAAATGTATATTTTTTATGAGAGGAAACATTTAAGTATAGTTAGATATTAAGATCCCGGGTTAAATAGATTTTTGAACACTTTTATTTTTTTTTTAATTATACAAACCTTCTACATTCGAAACTTGTTTCTTATACTTTGAACAGTTATTACTTCAGTGTATTTCCAATTAACGTGTTATATATACATGCTTGCAGGAATAACGACCTCATTAGTACCAAGGTAACCGCATCGTCTCAAAGATAACATTGCCGCCAAGAAATGTCGCGAAAAAAAATATATATGTATATATATATTTTTTTGGAATATTCACTGTTCAATATTTCATTTTAAGTTGCAGAAACGAAACTTCTCATGTGAACAATTTAGATTAAATTAATTGAAAAAAGGGATCAACGATGCATCAAACGTTATTACGTCTGCAATTAACATACTAATGAAATACCTTTCGTGTCGCAACGCCAGTAATTACAACAATGTTTCGCTTCGAAGCACATTTTATCCTTTATATAAATCAGTCTTGGAATGCATGCCACAATGTTTTACTTCCAACTCCCAACCAAATCTCGACTTTTATTGACGTTGATTCACTTTAGTACCGGTGCACCAAAAAATCGAGCATTCCTTTCGGCATTATGCGAAATTTTTAGCCTTTCAAATGGTTAAATGTGAAATATTTCACAATTTCTAGAAATTTTTCGTTAATAAATGAAAATTTGTTTTTAAGACGATTCTGTGACGAGTGTTGTGAATTCCAAACTTGACTGATTAATCCTGCAAATTAAAAAGCATGAATAAAGAGATAAATCAGTTCCCTGAGCTCTAAACGAATTCCAATCCTTAATTTAGCAAATATTTTAGCTTGTCCCAAACTCAAGAATTTTATACCTGGCCCAATCAAGAGTCAAGAAACAAATGAGTAACACCTTTTTCCTGAATTCAAGCATCACTTTCTGAACTCTAGAATCCAGCGACACTCATTCTCCTCAACATCTTCATTCATTACTTGATAAATGACAACCCTACCACTGATAAATCTTGAACAATTAGAAAACAGACCCAGACTTTGAATCACGATCGAATAAAGCAACTTGCTTCTAAAAGCAGCACTTGACTCTTGTAGGCAAGAAGAAAGAGGCGTTTCGAAGCGTGGGTCAAGAAGAGTAACGGCTGCGTCGGCCAGAAGAGGGCGTTGTAAAGCCGCGTGATAAATGATAGGACAGAGAACGCAGACCCTAGACCTAAAGACCCAGAGACCCACTGCCGGTTGTTATAAGCTACAGATAGAGAGGACTTTGTCTTGTCTCGTGGCGCATATTAATGGACAAACATATAATCACCGCCGCATCGCAGCAGGAGCCGCCAGCTGAATATTCTCCGTTTCTCCAACCGCTTCCTTCGTCATTCCCAGTTGTTCCTTGTCCGATGCCAGGAAGTGTTGTTCCTGCCTCTGGATCCTGATATTACTCCCAAAGATTTGTATCGAAATTCAAAAATCAGTTTTCAAAACATCATGTGTTGCAGTGGTAGTGCTAGTGTTATTGATAGAGTTCTCATATAAAAATGTGAGCAACAAAAATTTGTGAAGCTGCGATAAAATTGCAGAAATTTCTTTTTCACCGTGATTTACTCTCTCGTAGGAATTGAGGAAAAAAGATCAGATAATGACCGGATAGAAATATTTTCGTTGTTGTCGGCCAGATCAAGTATTCTTCTATGCCGATCGTGATTATTGCAAAGTAATTGTTCAAATTGATTATAATGTTGTTCGTATATGCTGGTTAGAAGTATAATAATTTTGGCGTTGAGGTCTGATTTGAATAAGAATGGTCCTATTCATATGAGACATAGCTTGCTTCTTCGGTTGTTATCATTGTCATTACATTCTTGCTCAAAGTTCTTGTTTATACTGGTCACCTATTCTTTACATTTTCTCTTTTCTCGTCCATTTAGATAGTTCTATGACTGATTACCTCCTTTTTTGAAGTACAAGATCTGCTAATTCAATTGCTACCATTGTCGTCTCGTGCCTTCTGTTATAAAAATCCCATTTATTTTTTAATGTCATGAAGTACTGTTCCGGGAATTTTATTCCTGTTAAAAAAGTTCATGAAATATTTTAGGATTCAGAAGTTCTGACATGTTAAATTTAAGGAGAAAAAGTTAGATGGTCGTTGGACTGACATTTTTGTGGTTGCATATAGTCATTTTAATCAGTCGTTATAATTGTTATGTTTTGTTATTCGGCATGGTTACAAAATATTTATGACGCTAATCGTATGTTCTCGTTTCATGAAGTTTTGAAGTATGGCGATCAGGGACACACAGATCGGATTTAAATTAAAATAAACTTTTTTGCATTTGGGTTGTGCTTCAATTGTTCTCATTGTTAGAAATTGGTTCCTCTTGTTCCTTCGTTTCCATTACCACCAATTCCCTTCACTTTGATTTTGTATTAAACGAAGTTGCTCCAATTGCTATAAACCCGTTGTCGGAATTAGCTTTTTATTGGTATATGTGATTCTTCGAAAAATAATGCAACAAAAAAGGTCACAAGTCAATTAGAATAATCGGTTCCTTATTGTACATGGTTAATCAATTGTTGTCAGTGCCACTATCTTCTTTTACTTGATATTTCCTTTTACCATAATATCTATTATTTTAATTTTTTTCCCTTGATGATGAGAGAGATCAGAAGTTACACTAATTGACTTTCAACACAAACGAATGGTGTATGATATAATCATTTTTAGCACATCATCCTCATCATCAGTGAATACAAGATTTTCATGATCTGCTGACGCACATCCTTCCATTTGTTGAAGGAATCAGTCTTAATCATCAGCATCCATCATCGTCTAAATCAGAATGAAGGAAATAAATAATCACACAGTGCTAATAATATGTATCAGTTTCATTATATGTCCGATCTGGCTAATCAGACAAATCATCTTTCTGCAACAGAAGCCAGGCAGAAGTTGGTGAATGAATTAATGTGATGGGTACATTCTCATATGTGAATGCTACTATATAGTACAGATGATGACATATCAGATTCTTAAGTGGTTTGAGTTTCTGGTGATATTGGACATCCTGAGTGGTATCGTAAATCATTTTCAGAGTCACTTATTCTCATGGGCTGTTGTTGCCAAAATAGGTTATTGTGAATTGTCTTTGAGCTATATAGTTATTTAGAAATTTAAGTCACTTTTATACTTTTCGGCGTTAGTATTTCCTGCAAAAAAATAAGAAATAGAAACGGATAGAAATTTTTAACTTTTGTTTCACATCTGTATAATTGACTAAGTGTATATCTTATTTTATACTATATCTTCAAAAGAATTAGTACTATCCATCTCTGTAAATGTTTATCCTTTTTATTCTATATCATGTTCCTATACCGAAAAAATTTATCCACTTTCTGTTACATATCCAAGTACATAACATCGAGTTTCAATATTTTTTTTAATAGTCCAATATTTTCTTTGCTTTTCTTAAAAAGTCCCTCTCTTTTGAGTAATCATACTATTTTCCGTGAACTTTACGCTGGATTGTATACTATATTTTACCATATCTCATTATATTTTTTTCCATCAGTGACTTGTCTTTCAGTTTTTAATGAGGGAAATTCGTCTGGAGTTAAGATAAAATTCATTGAAATTTTAGTTATTAGACACCAATTTCTCAGAAAGAAAATAACTTTGGGACAACCTGCTGCAAATCTGCTGGATATACTGAAGTAGAATCTCTTAGAAGTAAAAATTCGGGCAGCTCAATTTGTGCCATAATATACAATATTTAAGAGTCCACTTCTTGTTCCTTATGTAAACTTTTGTGTTTTCTTTTAATTTATATATCCCTTTATATCTTCATTTAAGATACATTCAAAAACAACTTTCATATCTATCGTACAACGTATACTGGCATTATAAATCACATTCAGATTTCCGTTTACGAAAATCAATGTCTCTACTATTTTCCAATATCCACTGGGAGAATAAGTTTAATCAGAACCTTCTGTGCCTTCATCATTACAATCAAGAGTGTTTCAGTAAATATGTGCAAAAGCTACCTTTCAGTAAAAATCTTCAATCTCCCTCTTTCCGGCCATCATCACAGTCCATTTCCTCCCTATCATCTAACAATGCTCTATTGATCAACATTGTAGTGGACATCCGTCTTTTTTATATGCTAGATTCAAGAAAAGTGCAGAACCATCGCATCGCGTCGTATAAACTATAAACCGTCATGCATGCAACATCATAACAGCATGGCCCACATGTGGCGGATGAGCGTTTATGGTCCCGCCCAAGTCTGCCGGCCAATAGTCATTAGCTGGGCCCATTAAAGCCCGACGAGTGCACACGTACTCACGCACATTGATATACACTACTATGGACAAGGTGTACTCTATGTTGGTAGCGTGCAGTATCGGGCGGTAGTATGATGGTAGCGTTCGCCGGTTGCGCTGCGACGTCCGTCGACGTCGGTGCCCTGAAGCGCCTTGGTAGCACAAGCAATCCGAGTGGGGCAACGGAGGAAGCAATGCTCTAAGAAGAGGGGGAACAGGAGGGCAGAGGCGGACCCGAGAGGCGGCTTTAACACCGCCTTCCTCAGTTTTATAGCCGCTGATAGTAGCCGTGTAATCAAACGGCATATTTGCCAGCGACGTTCTTCGTCTAGACAATGTTATTAGACGCAGACTTCTTCTGACTATTTTCTTTAGTGAAAACCCACTGGGAATCTGTGACCATTCAGAGACAACCCAGTAAATATTTACTGACTATCAAGTAGAAAGTTACTGGAATTTTAGGGAAAATTCAGTAACTTTTCTGTTGGAAAAACTGTGAAAAATGGGTGGAACTTCAGTAAACAGACACTGATACTCAGCGAATTTCATCTCTTTCAACTACGAATAAGTGAAAACTCTTTCACATAACACTGAAATTTTAGTAAAACTCCAGTTCAGATTAACAGATTTTCTTGTGGAAAAACTTACTGAAACGGCAGTGACTTTTTCAAATGTGAAATCTTGTGCTTATAAAACTGCTGATTTTTTGCGAATAGTTGAGGTAACCAGAAATATGTTTGTTATTTAAAATGCAATTTCGTTGATGAAATACGGATATAATAAAGATATTTCTAAATTTTAATCAGAAATGTTTCACTGGTGAAATAGTTATAAATAGCTTACTGTACCATACCCATAAATATTTTAGCTGATTAACAGTGAAATATCACAACTAGTCAACTAATCACTTGTCAACTGAATTAAATTCGCGTCGGTTTAAATAAATTATCATTAAGTTTAACTGCATGGTTATTCCGTGGAATTAGGTGACAATTGACCAATCTTATCACAGAATCTGAATTAGTGAAAAGACAGTAAATGGAAACTCAGAAGTGAATCATGCACTCTGAGCTGCCTCAATTAGTCTAAATTCGCTACCATTACAGTGGATGTTCAAATAACTATTTCATAAATACTTGAAATTCTTTTAAAAAATTTTACGGCTTATCTAACAATTTTACTATTTTATATGACACCTAAACAATTTCAAACAATTCTAACAGAGCCTGAAGAAATTAGAAACATTTCAACAGACAATCTGGAAAAAAATTTTAATCATTTAACTAGATTGAAAGAATTTTACGAATTATGACAAAAGCAAGTAATACCTGAATATGAAGCTTATTATTAAATTTACTTTCAAACAATATCTTTATTTTTTTCTTGGAAATTTATTGACATTCACCAGTTTCTCATATTGGGGGTTAGAGCAAGTAAATTCAAGAATATAAAATCAAATGAAAGACTACATAGTCTGTTAAAATATATACTTCTTTGGACTCCAGTAAACTTTGTCAAAAGATTCAACATGAACCTAATTTTGAATTAACTACAAATTATAAAAATAAAGTAACCTATTCCCTAACGTCAATAACAGTTTTAATTTTTTAGGTCAAAAATATAACGTGTTAAGAATGTCATAAATAAATTTTTATCATAGTATCTATCTATTATATAAATTATATTTTATTACGGTTTTTCATGTTTCCTCTTAAAGAAAATTTATTTACAATTTAATACAAAAAATCGTAAAAAATTTAATTTAAAACAATTTCATTCCAGTTGATTAATTTGTTATTTAAAACTTACAAATTGAAAATTTATGTAAGATTTTAAACTATTTAAAGTACTTCCATGACCTTAAAATTAGAAGCTTTTTGATTTCCAGATTGATAATAAGTTTTATAAATTTTCTTTATTAATTCTATACTTTCTAATGGTATATAGAAATTTGTATTGAAAATAAATCATAAGAAGCAACTTTGTTCTAGGTGTAAAAATGACCAATTAGTGTAAGGTTAAATAAACTTTGAAATATATTTTTTGTTTGCTAATCATAATCAACAAAATAACTATAGCATAAGATCTGTTTTTACATATTTAAATACTAATTTAACCGTAAGCGTTAATAAAAATGTAAAATGTAAGAAATTTAAATTAGAATGAAATCAAATTGAAAAACCTATTTAACGTCCAACCATGAATTTAACGTATAGAATTCCTAAAAAAAAACAAGAATCCAAAGACCACATTTAGATAACCATTATAAAATGCTCCTATTGTAATTCAAAAAAGACCCTCCTTTAAAAAAGAATTCCTAAAAAAAAGTTTTCTGTGGGCAAAAATAAAGAAGAGGAATGAAAAATGGGAAGCCAACCAACCAAATGTTGACGTTAGTGTTCCCTTTTTGCGATAGAAATTCAAAATTAAATTACAATTGACTGAAAATAAGCAATCCTTTATTGAATAATACAATAAAATGTATACAACAAATTAACATTTGACTTTGAACTATATGTTCCTTTACATTTTCAATAATTCTTTCAGTTGACAATTCATTCGCTTGCCTATCATTAGATAAAATTATAAAATTTCCAGTAAATTAAGCAGAGAATAACGAATATGAAATAAAATGTTAAAACTCTTAGTTCCCCTATTTCCTGTGTATATATTTCTACAAAGGTCTTAAACTCCTAAAGTTGAGGAGTGCTTTCAGACAGGTAGAGGCGTTCAATCCTTGATTTTTCTAGATCAGGCGATGCCGTTTTTACGAGGACGATTTACATAGAATGGCGAAGTTGTATAGGCAGATAGGCTTAGGGCGAACCTAGCAGAGGCCCTTGTGGTTTAGTCCGGTCGTAATGTGGAGTAGATGCGAAGTAGACGTTGAAAACATCCATCACATAGACCTTATCTTCAACTGTTGATCTCAGCTTCATAATTACACTCTCGCTGCTTTAAAGTTCTCCACCCTCTTTTATATCTTTCTCTTTCCATTTCTCCAGCCTTTTTCACCTTTTCCCGACCTCTGTCCTTTCCTCTTTATTCGATCGTCGAACTGAAAAGAACAACCCTTCGTTTGTACTTCACGATTAAACGAAAAGCTCTAATCTGCGTGCATGCACAATGCCAATTTTCTTCCATGCAAGGCTGGCCCAATTTAGATATCATATCGACTTAAATAAGCAATGAAATTTAAGCATCACCCGATTTTTCGATTTCAATTAGGGTAGTGGTAAGAATCTCACTAGAACTGTACTCTTTATTTCGAATAAGAACACAGAAAAAACTGAGGTTTCCCTTACAACCCATTTTTGGAACCCTAGGGGCTACAACAAAAATAAACCTGACTTGCTGTAACAGAGCACAAAACGATGTTTAATTAATAAAATCATTTTTACCTTAAAGAAAACATATAATCGAACTCTGATGGACACGTTTTCATACAGATAATTTAAGTACAAAATATTGTCGCAATTAAAATAGATTTAATGATGACATAATAAATATCATTTGCAGGTTACTTACCAAAGTTGTCAACACAAAGGCAGGTTCATATGCAAGAAACATTTCATCTCAAGTCATCGGTCGATAACTGTAACTCGATCCCTAACTTACCAACCCCACTTTTCAAGAGGTGGGTTTGTGAATGCGCCTAAAGGAACACTTTTTGCTCTCTACATGTATCTATTGGATCTTAAGTTCTAAAAGATGCCAACTTTAATTTGAGCCGCAATATTACGAACCCCCAGTTTTTTATGTGAATCTTTTAGGGCACTGTTAAGATTTTTTATTATTTGTGACTAGAGCAACTATGTGAGAAAATAGTCGGATAAAAGGGTATTTCAGTTAGGACCTGCTCGGCTGGAAAAATCTTCTTGTGCTAACCTGGCCCAGACTAGACTGTTTAGTTTGCACAATAGTAAATATTACAAAGATTTCCATTATTCTTCATTACGTGCAAAATTACTTGCTGCTGTTTATTTTATAACCAAAAGTTGATGTCAAAACCTATACAGAAAAAACTGGGTTTTCTATTAGAACCAATCATTGGATCCTAAGGAGCTGCACCAAAAATAACCCCTCTCCCTGAAAAAAAAAACTCAAAATGAATCATTTGTTTCCAAGGAGCCTCCATTTAGACCTCCAAATTAATCTGTTTTTAATAAAGACTTTTTCTAAAGAAACTATTTTCCGCTTTGCCCACTTCGAATGGTCATACACTTAATGACACAACTTTTACATTAAATCAAACATACAATAGACATCTTACAGAAAAACTAGTAATTCAATAATATTTCGGCTTAAGGAATAGTTGGCATTCTTTACAACTAAGGCTTAAAAGGAACCCCTTATGAGGGTTCCGTTTTAGTTCATTGATATAATATGAATAATCATACAGATAAATATTGACAAATGTTTTTTATTCTTTTTTAAAACGAAATTAATTCAATAATAGAAATAACTGACTTTTAAACTAATAATATTAACGTAATGTTTCTAGTGTATATTAAAATTATTTAAAATATATACCGCTCAACATAACCTTAGCAATTGTCACATTTTATGTGTACTATTTTCCTTTCAAGAATAACTGATGTCTATAATATTAGTTTTTGTATTGAATTTATCCCCGTACGATATTCTTCAATCCGAATTATAAAGTAAAATATGCGAAATCTTGGAGTTTTGAAATACCCTTATATATTTTTAATTTCTTGAATTTTTTTTATATCCCAGGAAATCTTTTAAAATGCCTTGAAATTATTGAAATCGATGGAAAAATCTTGGAATCTTTAAATTCCCTTCAATATTTTAAATTCTTTTAAATTTTTTGATATACCTTAAAATCTTTTAAAGCTTTTTAATGGCACATAAAATCCTTAAAAATACCAAAACATTGTTCAAATCCTTCAAAATGCCTACAAATTATTCATTGAAGTCTTAAAATACCCTCAAATATTTTTAATTCTTTGCAATCCTTTGATATTACTTCAAATCTTTCTAATCGTTTTTAAAATGCCTTGGAATCTTTAGAAATGCAACAGGATCTTCTTAATCCTTTAAAATACCTTTCATTTATTGATATCGAATGGAAAATCTTGGATTTTAGATAACCCTGAAATATTTCCAATTCTTCGAAATGTTTTGATATCCCTTTCCTCTTAGTTTCTTTATTTAATTTTTCCCAGTGCAATATTATTGATTCTGTATTATAAAGTACAATATGCATCATTAACCTGTGAAATCTTCGAAATAAGTAAAGGCAGAGGTGACAAAAAGGTTCGATTACTGTAAATCGATCCATAACTTGACTGCTCCACTTTGCAAGCAATTCATTTGGGAATGCGCCTTTATGTTATTCTAGTTTCAAACTACGCAAAGGAACCCTTTTGGGTCTCTACAGGTTTCTAATCAATACCAAGTTCTAAAAGATACAACCCGTGCAGAAATTCCCATTTGGATCTGATCGGGGCCAGATCGAGCAGAATTTGGCCCAAATCAGGCTATCTAGATGAGGCCAGACTCGAAATGAAACGCGATGCCCGGTCGGGGCCCAAGCGCTGCACCCAGAGATAATAATGCCTGGCCCCGATCGGGCCCATATCAATTTATTTTTCTTATTCTTAATTAAAATGGATTCTTAAATAAAATAATATTGAAATCGAATTATCACCTCCTCAACTTAAAATTTAAGAATATAAATATCAGGTTATCTAACAGATCGCGATATGAAAAAAATGGAGTATGTCAGACACTTTTTTTCGAACAAACGGAAAAGGTCAAACGACGCAATATACAGCCAGCATTTGTGTGTGATAAACCATTGAAGTATTTTGCAATATATTTTTGGTTTTAATTTCTAAATTGAAGTTGCTTTTAATTTCTATATTAAACTTAATTGTGGAAAGTTATTTTGAAATAAGTGGATTATAATATCGCACTGGCTCTTTAAGTTATTTTTACAAAAGCGAATATAAATAAGAAGGCTGTAGTTACATTCCTATTCTATCAAATCACCTAAAAATACGTGAAAATAAATATGTTTATGACTTACAAAAGGTTGATCTAATTCATTTTCACATTCAACAAATGAAATATTACTTCTGCCACTTTGCTTATAAATAAATAACCTCATTTCGAGGTTCGGTTTCATCTTAACATTCTTAATAAATTTACTTATTATAGTCTTCAACACGTAATTCAGGAACATTTTGAAGTATACTATACCTACGCTCGTCTTGTGTTCACTTTTGGCATTTTTTCTCACTTATTTTGTCACTTTTACAAATAATAATTGAAATATTTTTAACGCTTGATACTTTACATTGAAACTTGGGGGATTTGGAGTCAACCCACTTTAGTCCCCGAAATTAATGGAGCGCCCTCTACTGGCAAGCTTGGCTGTTAAGCCGAGGTCTAGAGGAGGCCAGATTTAACAACCACAAAATTGTGTGCCCGATCTGGCCCAAATCGGAAATAAGGCAAACGTTTGGCAATTTCTGCACGGGAAAGAGAGAAATTTCGGGAGATTAATTCACGGCACTGCTACTTGATTTTATCACACTTTAGCGCGAGAATTAGGATCTCCTCGCTTTGCTTTCAGGTCGCGAATTCTATGCTTTTAGATCATAGAGCCCGAGACTTTAAGACACGTAAAAAATGTAGCTATAAGAGCACGCGCTCTCGTGAATTAATTGTAGGTAATTCTTGCAAAGACTAAAATTTTAACATATTTCGGCGAAAGTTTAATTGAGGTAAGGAGAATAATTCTGATAACTTCTACCTCGTCATGCTGAAGTGTGCAAATTTGGGTAAAACAAGTAGGATCAGCAACAGAAAACAGGAATAAAACATTTTTTTACAGATAAATCTCTTTATAACTAATTTTTGGTTCCAAGGGAGCTTTAACAAAACGGAACCTCTCTCGCAAAGGAACACCTAATGGTAAAGGGTTTCTAAATAAACAAAAAGTATGGATTGAAAATGTTGCAAAATAGCATTCTCATTAAACCGTAAATATTCTAAATGGCAGGCTCACTGAGAGAATAAGACTCCCCGCATGCCACTATAGTTTGCATGTGTTGCTGGAGTTTTTAAAAATTGTTTTTTCGAAATGTAAAGTCAATAGTTGGCAAAATTTTCGAGAGATGTCTAGACCCGATACATAAAAAAATGGAAAAACTCAAAAACTTTGAACCTTATGCTCTTACAGATATAGATCTCATTAAAAATGTGTGTTAAGTGTTCTCGGTCACTATATTGGATATAGTGTTATATATTATTTAATCTCACAGTTTTTACATCACAAAACAAGTAGAAGCATATAAAAGTTCAGAAGCTTATAAATTTTATAAAGCTAGTTTCGTGGGGAAAGTGAAGTGCAAGCAGTTCAATGGTACTTTTCTGCTTCTGAGTGAGGTTCGTGCAACAATACAGTATTTTAAGTTTTAAGTCAATCTATAAAAAATTATATTTTTCTATTATTACAAATTACGAAAATGTGCGATTAGAAAAAATGCAAAAATCCAAGATTTTTTTAATATAAAAAGGCTAAAAAATACCCATTTCAAAAATCTTTACCTTATCCTGAAAAATATTTCATTTTCTCTGATTAAGAAGATTAATTTTTTACCAAAAAGGCCAAAGTTTCAACAAAATACATGGAGGAAAAACTTTTAATTTTTGGTAAAGTTGTTTGAATTTCATATTTTCCTAATTTGTCAATGAAAAAAATTATTTTCTATAGATTTTTGTAAAAATACAACTTCTGTGCATTAAAGTGGGAAATCAGAATGCAATCATACAACTTTTTAATGATATCACTTGAGTTTTATATCTGCGAGCAGATCAGTGTTGTCAGAGAATGCTCTTAACCTCAAAATCTCAATAAACTGCCATCGCATTTTACATTAGCAGTGGAATTTGTTAACGTCAATTGAAACGAATGGAATTCTCCACATGAATATTACTTAATGTTAATGTTCATAGTCATCGAAAATAATAATAATGATAACTAAAAATACTAACTTAAAACTGAAAATGCTATATTTGTTACACTATCCTTACTCAATAGCAGAAAAGTACCATTGAACTGCTTGCAATTCAATTTTATCACACAACGAGCTTCATAAAGTTGATAAGCTTCCGACGTTTTATATGCTTTTACTTTTTTACAGTATGAAAACTGTGGGATTGAATAGAATATGACACTATATCTACTATAGTGACCGAGAGCACTTAACTTACAGTTTCACTCAAATTTTTATCTGTAAGAGCATACCGATTAAAGTTTTTGAGTTTTTTCCATTTTTTTTAGTATATCGGGTATTGATGTTCCCCAAAAATTGTACTAAATATTCATTCTGCATTTCGAAAAAACGAAAACAATTTTTTTAAACTTAAGCGCAATGTTATTCCCTCATTTGTCGGTCAGAGTGCAAGACGTCACAAGTCAAAATGCCATATAGAGCTCTTTTTTGTCACTTCTGCCTTGACCCACTTCGAACATCTGACCAGCTAATGGTGCAAATTTCATTTTATAGTTCGGATTAAATGATATTTCAATGGGACAATTGTAATGAACAAACTAAAATTACAGACATTAGTCATTCTTAAAAAGAAGATATTGCACATGAAATATGCCAGTTGTTGAGGTTATGTTGACAATCCGACGTTGTCAACTGCGCACGTACCTAAAAGAGCGCCGTACTATTTAAAATGATATAATATACACTTACAATATTAAGTTAATATTACAAATATTATTTGTCTAAGTTCTAAGTAATACCAACTTTTACTTAAGTCGCAACATTAGCTAAAAATCGAAAATTATCTTCGATTCCTGTAAAATTTATCCGGCAAGGTTAATTTTTGTTTCAGTGAATCTTTCACCTGGAATCGATGTAAACTTTACCTTTTTTGACTGTTAAAAATGTTTTCAGTGTTAGTAAACATTTAATATACATTTGTATATTAAATATAAAATCTCGGTATATGAATTATTAACAGTATACATTTAATATACATTTGTATATTAAATATAAAAACTTAGTACATAAATTATTCATTACGAGACAACATATTAAATTTATTATACATGTATATTGATCAATTCTTAGAAAAATCAGGTAATTTCACTTCACACAAATAAAAAACGACTTTAGCAGTCATTTTCAATTCTAAATAATAATGCATACAATTTTTTACAGTTAAACATCAATTATGCTGGATTTCAAACGGGTAAGTTCAATTAAATGAATGATTAAGGCACCTAACCCAAAAATAACCTGAAGCTGAAATTCTGATATTCACATCAAATTTTAAGTAAAGTTCAACCCTATGTTTTAGTTTGATTATAAATAAGAATTTGGTCTATAAATTATAGGTTGTTACTTTAGTTTTAAATATTTGATAAGATGTGTGTATACATACATGTATATTAATTCTAAAACATTTTTGTGTTCCTTACTTCCTGTGTAACTTTTATTCAAGACGCAACTCAAGAGAACCTCCCTTTTTTTTCTCTGTATGAAATAAAAACTTGATTCCATATACAGATCAGAAAAAACCTGATTCTTTATACGGACTCACTAAAACTTGATTCCATCTTGCATAGAGCAGTGGATATAAGCGAGCAAATGGATAAATAATGAATATAATTTCACTATTTGTTTTTAAACTGTTATATGTCACTTTCAGTTTATTTAAACACCATATTTAATTATGCAAACTGTCAGTAATGATCAGACCGTATTTTCGCTCTACTATATTGTGTTCCCTCTATTTAGATGTAGATTTCCCATAGCGTGAGCGGTAGCCATCTAGCCGTCACCATGAAGGGCGGGGGCTGAAGAACTTGGCAGTAGCAATCGAGGAAGTGTGGGAGGGGGGCAAGAGGAATGGGTCATAGAGAGGGGCAGCGAGGTGCAATTTTTGTATTTGCAAGAATATTTATAGCGGCAGGGCGAATTACCATAAACAAGGCGCGGAAGAAACTCAAAGATTACTGTATTTAAAGCTATTGGGTGGGGGAATAATTACCGCGAACTGGCTACCAGAACCGTCGAACTGGGGAACAAAAGGGGCGTGCTAAACGTCACGGAGTGGCAGCCACCGTGCCAGCCCGGAATCCTGAAAAAAATTATCTACATCATCACCTTTCGGAAGGAATCTCAATTTGTTTTATATTTTTATCAAATGAATATTTTTTTGCGTCGAAAGTAAACAAAATTCTATTTGCAGTTCTGCATTTCTAGGATTACTGTAGAAATTAAGAAAACACCATGACTCTTTTTTTCTCAAAAGAAAATGGACTAAGTATATAATAGGGCCCTGATCGGGCCGTGCGTTTCATGCTGCCAGTTCGGGGCCAGGGCAACATTTCTACAGAGAGGATGGCCCAAAAATGCTTTTCCTCAGATTTTTCAAAGTCTCAATTAGGTATATGCTTTATTTTCTTGAGCAACTGAACCCCTGTTTTTGCCAAATTAAAAAATATATATTCAAATGCCGCAACAGGGATTTTTAATTCCAAAATTCCACTTCCTCTTTTAAAATTTTTAATTTTTATGATTCTAACTATCGCATATTATATAATAAGGGAAAATCTTATCAGAGTGATTTGTGGCTTCGGGATGTTAATAAAAATGAGCTTCAAATCTCAACTTGCTTTTTCAATTTTTTTTTACTAATATTTTTGTATGCAAAATTATATAGAATATAAAATCATTTATTTAATTATTTATTTGTTTAATTAAGATGGTATTCGAGGGAAATTGTCATAAAGACACGACATCATCTCTTCCATTTATTGAGAAGTATTTAATACATATTTAAATTAATTTTAAGTTCTTAAAAAACTATTCATATGAACATGTAAAATTACTATTTTTGAAACATTTGTTATGATGAACTCTTTTTTATAATAATTTTCTTCGCAATCTTCTTAAGTATGCATAGTTATAAAAAAACGTATGATAAATAAATAATCTTTTTAGTTACCCTCATGTTTTATATTTTGTGTAATTTTGCGTTTACCATCTTTCATTTTCAAAAAAAAATTAATTGGTAAAAACAGGCAAATTGGCAATGAGCGACACTTAAATATTATCCGATTTATTTCTCCTTTCACGTCGCACTGACGACAATGTCTCCTATCAGGGGGGGGGGGGGTAAAGAGAATGCTTGACCTACAATTAAAAAATAATTTTTCCAAAAAATTAAAAAATCAATTAATTCTTGAAAAAGGAGAATGTGATATCTCAAACAAGGTTTTTAAAATTTAAAGTTTTAAGAACATTAAAAGGTTTCCAAAATAATTATTCTTTTTGTGAATTCTGAGCAAATTTCAAATGATTTTTAATTTTCAACAACAAATTTCAAAAGAAAATTGAAAAAGATTTTTAAATATTTTATAAGATTTCAAAAATTTTCGACAATCAGGCAATTTTTTTTTATTTTGAAAGATGTTTTGCACATTTCCGGGAAAATTAGAATTATTTTTTAATATATTTAGAATTTTTTAAATCTCAACAATAATTTAAAATTTTACAACATTTAAATAAACCTAAATCAATATGTAGATCTTTGAAGATTTCCAAATAAAGGTTTAAAGCTTTTAAAATATTTTACAAGGTTTCAAGGTAATATATACAAGATTTCATATGATTCCTTGTTTGGAAATTAAAATATTTTGTTGAAAGCTCGTCATTTTTATTTGAATTCAACTATTTTTTATTGAAAATTACGAAGTGTCTCATCGCCCTGAAATTCGGGATGGCTAGTCCAATGTTTTTCATAAGCGTGGGTCCTTTATTAAAAAGTTTTTAACTTAAGAAAAATAATTATCTAAACAATATTTTTTGTAATAAAATTTGTTCTTATGGCCGCTTCTTACCGATTTTATTAAAATAGTTGAATGTCAATAAACCATGACTTATTTTTTTGAAAAAAGAACAAACGATTTTGGCCATAGAGAAGTTTTCTTTTAAAATTGGAAACAGTAGTGTTATAAAGAATATTTTCCATAAAAAAATAAGACATCCTTTTTTATAATTAAAGCTTTTGTTATAAAAATTGGTAAGAAGCAATAATATTTCGATTCTTAAGATAAATGGAGAAACTATTTTCTTTCGAGATCTGTTTTTTGGCGCAATAATTACCTTAAGTTTTTACTTACTCCATTGAACAGAACACAAAGTTCAAATTTTATTTCTTCATCTTTAAGAAAGCAAAAATTGCTAGTTCCATATTTTCAAACAACTGAATGTCATTGCTTTTGGAAAGTTTGAAAAGATCAATTAACATTTTTTAAGTTTAAAAAGTATACTTTTTGGATTTCATTCAACTACGTCATTAAGTAGATAATTACACATTGAAAAAGGACGAAAGAAAAATATTCAAACAAAGTTAAAAGAAACTTAAAACGATCAAATGCAATAATAAATTAGCGAAACAGATATAAGGAATATAAACTATAAAACCCATAGGAGTAAAAAAAATCAACCAATTTACATTTTTTTAGGCACTTTTTATTTTTGTTGGTTTTTGATGAGTGGCAAATATAGTGCCAAAAAAGCTTCATCTCGTATATTATTTGGAATTACACTATATTACATTTCATTACACGAAATTACATTGGATTACACAATATTGTAGCGTTATGTCATCTTTGCTATTTATTATATTCATGGACAAGCGTCTAAATATGGCCCTCTTAGACGAAGAAGTTGTGAATCTTGGAACAGTGAAGGTGCGTGGGTGAGCGTTTGCAGATGATAAGATTGTTAGCGCAAAAAATATCTTTAGGTAAAGTAAATGATAGCGTGCCCAGATTTAAACCGAGAAAAAAATGATGGGAATAATTGAATGAGACCCTTAGTCGAAAATATATAAAAAGCCATAAAAACACAAGAGCTTGCATCAGAAAATGTATGGACGTTAATGAATTTTAAGAGGTATTCCAGGATAAGAAAGTTTGGCGATAAATAATTCCCAGGCGGAAAAATTATATATATTTTATATGTAGTGTGAAGTTTTATATATAATATGCATTTGTTTTATACAAAAAATGTATGAAACAAAATGAATATTATATATAATACTTCACACTATATTTAAACTATATATAATATTTCCGCCTGGGTTTATAAGAATTGCTTGTTGAAGAGTGTCAGTGGAGTGAGAATCCTCTAAAAAAAGAGTCTGAGGTGATTGCTAGAGAGATTGATCAGCGAGCTAGGTCGGTTATAGATTAATATAACATCAAATCTATTGACAAGAAATGAATTGCAGTATGCACAAAATTGTAATGTTTTTAAATTATAATAGTAAAATATGTGATACAATCGATTATGTTATTGATAAACCAGATTATACCATCGGGGAACTCCTTGCTGTTTCCAAATATCGGGACGGAAAAATTTTTAATTTATATTGGTAAAACAAAACTACCTGCAGACTGAAGATACAAATTCTGAACACACGTCTGCATTTTCTTCCTAGGTCGAGCTGAGGGAGCAAGAAAAGGTTCTTAAAGGTCGTTGGAATTGCACACCTAATGAGCGGTAGCCGTAAAAGTGAATAAACTATAAATTCGTTTTACGTACATCATGCCACTTGTTCTCCCGGTACGCAGCTCTGGCAGCCTCTCCATCGCTCTCACTTCTCTTACTTTCAGTAGCGGCCTAACACCCAGCAAAGTGATAAATTTGAAGAGTTTCAATATTTATGAATTCGAAAAAGCAATAATTTTTTCTTAATTTAGATGTAGTTATACATCAAAAGCAATTCTTTACAAGATTCATTTCAAAAACGTTTTGACAAGATTCGTAAGATAGCATAATCCTCCATCCCGTGCAGAAATCGCCCGATTTCAAACGTAATAACGATCTGGCCCCGATCGGATTTCCCGATCTGGCCCTGATCGGTAGAACCGTGTGGCCCATACCTGCGCCCGACCGGGCCAGACCGATTTCCTACTGAAACGCCATCTCCATGCACTCGAAGAACTAGTGCTGCTTGTTTTTTTCTGGTATTGCAGTGAAATTTGTATACATAATACTCGTTTAAAATATTCTAGCAATGTTTATAAATGCATAAGGCGAGTAAGCCACGTGTTCAGAGGCAACAAACACCAGTCAGTAGACCTCGAAACCTGTGCGAGGAAGATGAGAGTAAGTAATTACACTCTGCGGGCTCAGTGAAACCTAACCTCAAATAAATGAATAATTAATTAAATTTTTTGACGTAAAATTAGTATATTTACCATCAAATGAGTCAAATATTATTATATGATTAAATTGATTAAGTTCTTTTGTTTTCAATTATTATTAAAGAACTCAAGATTTTTAGATTTAATGTAGAGTTAGAATCATCAAATTTATTGACAAGAAATAAATTGCAGTATGCACAAAATTGTCATGTTTTTAAATTATAATAGTAAAATATGTGATACAATCGATTATGTTATTGATACTTTGATTCTGTATTAATAATAAATTTAATACAGAAATACATTAAGGACAAATTTTCATAACATTCCAGCAAAAACTAGTTACTCAACTGCGCATGCGTCGCATTCGGCATCTAATTGGTTTCGCGCGAAGTTTAAAATGATAAACGAAGTTTTTTTCTTTTTTATTATAAACAATGCACTTTCAACTTGTAAAAATGCCCATTAGGTCGAAATAAATTAATAGTAATAATAAAAATTAATTAAATGCATATTCTGCAAATAATATTTAAAACAGCCAGAAATATTTAATTCAAAAATTTTCATTTTTGTTTAAAAGTTGTTTGGTCTATATTTCTTCTTTGCCGATTTAAAAAAATAAAACGATCTAATAAATGATGGCGCAATTTTTTGGCAAAAAAATTATCTACAACCACCTTCTTGAATTTTTCAAGAAGTAATGCAATTGACAGAAAATTGAATTTATTTGCAGTAAAATGTTAATAGATCGTAAATCATAGCTTATTTCCTGATGATTTTCTTTGGAAGCATTCGAAAATGTCAAGTTGTAGGGAATCTTTTTGCGAAAAACTTTTTCTAATGTGTTAAAAAGTTTCATATGCAACATTTTTTGAAGAAATTAAAATTTTTGCTTAAAATATTTCTGGTTATCATCAATTTTTTTCATACAAAACAAACCTTTTCCTCGAAACTGATACCATCCACAATAATTTTACGATTTTCAAAAGCATAATTCAATTTTGTATTCTGAAACCTTTTCTTTTCGTGCCTGTAGTACGTTAATTTTAACTTAAAATAACTTAATTTAAAAATTCAAAATATTAAGGTGGCCTTCGAAAGGAGAGGACTATTCGATAGTTTCGTGTTTACTTATATTAAAACTCCATTTGTGAAATTCATGAATGGATTATAATGAGACTCATCGTGTACCGATCGGGTGTCCCGACCTGGCCCTGACCTGGGCGTGTGTTTCATGCACGGCCTGGCCCCGACCAGGATTCCCGATCGTGGCCCGACCTGGACTGGTCTGGCCCAGAACGGGGCCAGACCGAGATTTCTGCACGGGATTTAATAAAAGCTTTTTTGAGTATTCAAGTTATGCCAACAATTCTGCATCAACTCAATTCAACCTGAAAAATCTAATGATTAGCATAAAGCTTTAAATATTTACTCTAATTTTGCATAGCTAAAAATACAAAATTCATAACATGACGAACCTACAAAGAGTACTTACAGTAGATATTAACAAAGGATGTCTATAAACAATGTAAAAGAATCTAATAAGTTACTGTAAATGACTTGATGGACCTACAAATTCACAATTATGGAAAAGAAATCAAAAATAGTGGCCAGTTAGACATTAAAAAAATATTTCTGTCAAAAAGTCTCATTGGGATCCTATATTAGGATTCCAAATAAAGTCCCATCAAATAAGGTTGTGTGACAAATCAGTTTACAAGTCCAAATAGGGTCAAAATGCAAATTCATGTGTCAAAAAAAGTTCAAAAATAACCCCGGCATGGAAAAACATTGTTCAAATGAAGAAACTAGAAAGGTGCTATTTTATTTAATTTATGTTTTAATTTGTATTGGTACGCATAGGCTTTATGTCCCAGTTACTAGTATGAAACCATTTATTTTTCTATGAGTGTTTGAGTTTTCTTGGTTTCAATATTCGATCGACAACCTTGTCCAGGTGCCACGAAAAAAAGTATCACCGTCGAAATTTTCAGACGTACGAGGGTGGATTGATAAGTTTCCGGCCTGACCAAGAGATGGCGCCACTAGGCCTACCTTGAGGTGGCGTTCTATAGTACCATCCTTAGATAGCTT
>NC_046661.1:121796630-121799023 GCF_010883055.1 Belonocnema kinseyi
CAGCCTTGGAGGAGATTATGTTGAGAAATAAAAAAAAAAATTCTTAAAAACGTTGTTTTTCTTGGTCAGGCCGGAAACTTATCAATCCACCCTCGTACTTTAAAACACATCAAAGCATATTTACGATCTGAAATAATAAAAAAATTTTATTTTTTAAATAAAAAAATAAAAATCAACATTTTTTCTGTAATTTCAATGAATTTCTAAAAGTTTAAACCATTCCTAACTACAACTTGGCACAGTTATTTAGTACCACAAACACTATTAATTACCTTAAAGTACAGCAAAATTTAAGAGATGACCCAACACAATTTTCCATGTCAACACTGCTTTCAGGCTTTCTTGAAGCATTAATTAGAAATTTAAAAAGAAAAGGAAATAATTGATACTTATCTAGAACTTTTGTCTTAAAACGGTCTAGTTTTGACAGGATGGATTTTGTATTTTTTTGTTACTTTCATCCTTTTCAGCAGATCATCTTTCAGACATAATTCATACAAAAACTTTGAAAATTCGAAAATAATACAATGGAGCTGTTCTAGTACTTTTATTTCTATTTAAACTTGGTACTCGTGACTAAATTTAAGGAAAGTTATTACTTTAGTACTAAATTACCTCATAGTCAGTACAAATATTTGTTCAGCCAGGAACATTTTCTTGGGCAATAACAAATGATTTTTGCGTAAATACTGACAAAACTTTTTTGTTTTTTCGACAAAACAATGTTCTCAATGCATTTAATACCATTTTTGTAATTTTTAAAATTTCAATTATTGCAAAATCTAAATGTCTCAAGCGCCCAAAGTATATTTTATATCTTAAGTATGATATCCCGATTCTTATGAAAAAATTCTTGTATCTTGGGTGACGGGTAAATATTATCCGATTTAGCTGAAATTTAAAAGATTATTGGGCATTCAAATCAATTGGAATTAAAGATCTTCAATTCCAATGGATTAGAATGCCACAAGACTAATCTAATGTATAGCCATCAGTTCAGAATTTATTTTGATAAAAGATACGAATATCGGTTAAAATTCATGTTTAAGAAATATTTTAGCTTGAACAGTGGTACATCCATCTTAAAAATCAGCTGAATTGATTTCTATTTTTTAAAGTCCTTACAGTTTGTAAGCAAGTACTGTATTCTCTTTTCGGATCTCTTTGTTTGTAGTTCTCTGACTTTTGATTTTCTATCTTGAATGCAATTTAGTAAAAAGCCTGTTCCACAGAAAAGCATTTGGCTAAAGTATATTAAAATGCATACTGGAAATAAATCTTGGTTATAATTTGCAACAGAAAAATGTATGTTGAGGCGGAATATGCGGAAAAGACATGGTGTTGTGTCTTTTATTCGCTTCAAAATTTTCTGAATGAAAATTTGGAAAACAACGGAAATGGATTATTTTGCCAGGTATTTAAACACCGAAATTGGTGAAGAATTTTTATTGTCTAGAAAAAAGTTAATTCAGGAAAATCTCGTACAATGATTTTTTTATTAGTTTTTTGTAATCGGAACGTCATTTATTAGATGGATTAGTTAAATATTATATTAAATATTATAACCCCAATTAGTGCATGTCGTTCTGATTATTTCATTTGTTCCAATTGCTTCGATTAAAAAAAAAGTGGAAAAATAATGTAACGAAATTTGTTTTAATCGGTGCTGGCTATGTGGAAATTCTTTTTTCCTGGGACCTGAGGCCAAAATGATCGAAAGGATTGTAAACATTTGTGAGCCTAATCTACATAACATAAGCTTTAAAATTCTCACGTACAAATGAAGAAAAGAACCACTGATTCCGAAGATATTGACCAAAATTATTCAAGGTTTTTCCAAAACGTGAAGTTACTTTAACATTTTACTTTCTTACTTTTCTTGGCTAGTATCTTCGACCCCTTTAAAAAAAATTTCTTCCACAAATTATACACATTTCCTACATAGAAGAACAAGAAAAATATTTCTCACTATGAATAATTTGTCAGCCTGGAAGCTCTTTCAGATTATAACAATTATTTATTTATACTCTGCCGTTTTTATCGATTCTTGACCGACTCTTTCACAGGCTATTTCGAGCAAGATATTTTTCCTCTTTTTCAAACTAATTTTGTCCGTAAAATTTAAAATCCAGTCCGTTTAGAATTTTAAGAATGCGGCTCTGTTCTCCACTCTTTATTATTTTTACGTCCCTTTTAGTCTTAGGTGCTCTGAGTGGTCTTTGGGCCTCTTAATTCCAAATTCTATAGCGACTTGATGATGATGAACTTCCTGCACTTCCCTTAACTCCTCCCCAGCGTAAAAGCTCGCTCGTAAAGTCGAATGTAATCTTGCCCCACGTGCAAAAACGAACTGCACGAATTTTCTGGGTTACGACGACTTACGTGTGCGTTTA
>NC_046661.1:121799033-121836657 GCF_010883055.1 Belonocnema kinseyi
TGAGAATTACGATCGACCTCGTTCCTCTTTGGAAAGAGTCGTTTACTGCGTTACATCGACCAAGAACGCCAGGAAGAGTGGGACCAAGAATCCCCGGAATCTTACTTTTTTCCCGTGGCACAAATTTTAAAGACGCAAAAACACTTCGAGAAGAAAATTATTCGCAAAATGAAAATAATTATTTATTTCTTACTTTTTAGTTTCAATATAAGAAAATCCAAATCTAAAGAACTCAATGTTCGAATAATAAAATACCTTAAATCAAAAGAGCATCTGAGAAAGTTTAGGTGGAACCCATTTACAAATAAATCAATGTGTAAACTTAAATTATATATACATAATTAAATTTGATATTCTGAGAGATTCGAGCTTCCTTATTGTCTGCTGAGTCAAATTTTAATCAGCCGATTGTCGATGAAAGCTAATGTTCCCGCCTTTTCTTGTTCTTATGTGTTCGACCTTGATATCTGGATAAGGGATGAGGCACATTTGAACATTTATCGCGATTATCTGTTATGAATGGTAGTTCATTTTTCATAAGCTCAATCATTAATTATGAACTTTAACACAAAAATATAATTAACGGAAATGTTAAATGCAAATTGCAACACTCTGACTTGTATTAAAAAACAGGTGCAAACGCCTTGGGCTCGTAGAATTTGCATCCGATGATTCCGATCGCATTATTTTTTTGCTGTATATTCATATTTGATCAAAGAGAATAATAAAAATAATGCACTCTAGAAAATTTGAGCTAGTGAAAATTAAATCACTGCAATAAATTTCTGAGTTCGGGAAGTGCGAATGGCTTATAAGTTATTGTAATGACAAACAGACTTCTTCTTTGACTCAGTAGATGGTTTGTACATAAATTTCTGCGAAATATAATTAAAAAATTTAATTATTGTCGCTGCAAAAATCAAGTATATAGGACATAAGTGCAATGCTTACGACTTTAACATTGAAATTTTCGAATGAAATTGTATTATATTAAGAGTAAAGTTAAAATTCAACTAATTTGTATCTGTCAGCTAAAAGAGATTGCGTCTGATAATAATGATTTCTCATCGATTCATTAAGCAAGGCAAAGCCATTTTTTCTAAAAGTTTATAAATAACCGTCTATATAATCTATCGCCCAAGGTGCTTTCCAAATTTTCATCCAGAAAATTTTGAATTGAAACTTCGTTTTTCCTGTGTTCGTTTATTTTCATTTTTTTTATTATGAACTCGTAACTAATATCGCCAGTTGCAGATAAAAATTCACAACTCCTAATAAAAAGAAGAATGAGGATAAAAAGTAGGGAATAGAGAACAATTTTGCCTCGAGAGAACAAAATCGATTGGATAAAATTTACTGAAAATGCAGAGAACGACAGGAAACTTGATTTATGAGCTTGCAAATTATCCACTATATTCTACAGTCTACACGATCACAGAAATGACTGCGAAACACAGATGGCGTTATTTATACATTTTTATTTTTAAATGACCCGTCGTGTTTTATCGCATTTCAGAAAAAACTACTTGTATTGATAAATTGAGGTTTAGCCTATTTCTCTGATAATATTTCAGCCCATTAAATCATTGCTGCAAATAATTTAATTCACTCGATTATTATTGTAGAAAATTAATTAGCGATATAATGAAAAATATCTCTGATAAATCTTGGAACGGACTTATTTTTATTTTCTAAAACACGTCACACCATTCACGAAAAATTAACTTAAATACTAATTAACCCACTAAAATTGTATCTTTTTGCATATTCATTTTCTTTTTCCTATCTTTAAGATTATCTTAATTTTAGTCTCATCAAACGAAACCTCATACCTTTGTCTAACATTCAGTAAGAATTCGTTTTTTTATGTCCATTAATTATTATTATAAGAAATTATCAGAATATTCATTACCATACTTGCATAAATGACCATAAAATTATATTTATTCATTTTTTTCCTGCAACAACTATATATAGGGCCTTAAGTCTTCAAAGAATCGGGACTCGGCACCCGAAATGCAATATGGCAAAAGCGTAGCGAATCATGCCAAGATTATGAGCGATTTGCGATCGCACAGCTTGAATCGTGGACAGGTAAGTACGTAAGATAAATTATCCGAGGTAGAGCTTGGCGCACTTGGACGGAAAAGTTCAAACAATTGTGGTATTTACGATGATCGATAAAGCACCGAGTGTAAAAGTCGCAGGAAATTCCAATGCCGCAATCCACTAACGAGTTTGTCGAGATCTTTCCCGATGATAATCAAACGTCTTTAATAAAATCGTACTCTAAATGATAAAAGAGCTCCAGATTTGTCCTCGAAATTCATTTTTATAATTTACGCTGACTCCTGTTAAAACGTTCCACAAGAGAGTTTAAAACAAATCCAATTAAGGGTTTACATTTTCCCGCGCATAAGCTGTGGTGGCGCCACCAGTCGACTTAAACAATGTTTAATAATTTTCAGTCTCTGGGACTCTCTCAGTCTCTCAGTCTTCTGTGAATTGTAAGGATTCCAACGATATTTTATTTAATTTGAAATGTTAAAAAATAAAGAATAAATGTTCAAGTTTATTGCTAAATTGCACGGACAATTTTTCATCACACTTTACTCAAATCAACTGAAGTAGCTTTAATTTATTGGTGCAATACTTTACTCAACTTGGGGAAATTCCCGAAACTAAAATTTAGCTAGATTAAAATTTTCTAAAAATTATCCTTGAATAATTTTCCACTCCCAGTTCAAAAGTATGAATAGTCTCATTTCAAGCCTAATTTGAAAACTCATTGACAAACATCATTCAATTTTTTAATTGCTCAACCAATCACATTTTTCAAAATTATATTTTTAATGGTCTGCCTTTAAAGGTTTGTTTTTGTTTGATACAAAAAAATGATTAAAACAATTGAAACTTAAACACGATTTTTTTCAGTATTGTATCACTTTTCCACCTATGATACTATGATGAATATTATGAAATTAGTCTATGAAAGTTAATTAAAAATACTATTGTAACACATCAAAACCAGAATAGAAAGAATTTTAATAAACATATTTTCAATTATAAAAGTGCAAGAATACGACTTGTAGTTACCAGTACCTGAAATTTAATTTACTTTTGTAATTTAAGAGTACTTTAGGGTTAAAAATTAGACGAACCTGAATAACTGGAAATACATTTATAAATCCTTTGTATTCTGCTTTTTATGTATTATTTTATTTTTGATTACCATTCATAAGAAATTGCATAATGCTTATCATAGTATGCGAGGCGGAATAGTTATTCACGGTGGTAAATATAATATATAATTTTCTTTTGCTGAATTCATTTTTTTTGTCTAAAATAAAAACGAACTTTTCAAGGCTAATTGTTATTAAAAAGATCATTTAAAACAATGTGATTAGTTACTTAATCAACAGAAATGGTGTCTGTAAATGAGTTTTCAAATTACGCTAGGAATGCGACTATTCATACTTTTGCACTAGGAATGCTAAATTATTTAACGATAATAATTTTCAAAAATACGATGGTTTGAGAAAGAAACTAAATTCTTTATGTTAGTTATTGCACCAATAAATTGAAGCTACTTCAGTTGATTTGAGTAAAATATACTAAAACTTTTTTTATCAAATTTCACATAAACCTGAAAATTTATTCTTTAATTTTCAAATTTTTAAGTAAAGTAACATGTTGTGGGAATCGTTACAATTCACGGATTTGTTATACTATATTTTTGAATGACCAAGTTCTAAATTAAAAAAATTTTCATATTCCGCATTTTAGTCCTCATTAGGCACAAAGGACTTTCGCTGACCAGGCTCGGCGGCAGCAGTTCGGTTGAGCGAGGGGAAACTATTTAGTGGGGGAAACGTACGCAGGTATCTGGGGCAGAATTGACCATCGCCCGAAAAAAATTCTGTGAATCTCCACCTTACCAAAATCACTTTGCATTTATTTAAGTTGCAACTTTAGTGAGGCCCTAGTTTTTTTTCTGTGCAGATTATAAATTTACGGGAAAAAATAGCTTTCATCGGCATACCGGGAAGTCGGATTGAACCAGAAAAACATAGATTCGAAAAAGTGATTAAGAATCGAAATACACTAGGTCAAAGTTAGGTTTTGATAAAAACTACCTGCGTCCAATGGTAAAAATGTAGTATTTTTGTAGTTTTAGCTGTGGAATAATTGATTAATTAATGCGTAGTTTTTAATTTGTTCTTACTTTTGAATCTATGGATTAATGAAAGATATATTTTTTAATTGCAATCCTTAATAATTGACCCGAGAGCATCAGTTGAAATATGAAAGCATCTGTAGATTAATATTTTATTTCATTAGTGACTTTTTTCAAACAATTGGAAGAATTAAACAAAATTTTTTAGTTTGAGGTATTAGAATACTGAAATAAGTTTATAAAACTGTAATCCTAATGAATGACCATAAGTGCATCCCCTGAAATATAAAAGTGTCTATAAATTCTTATTTGATCTTATTATAGTGAATGTTTATTCAAGAATTTGATGTTTTTTTTTTTCATTTTTATTTTAGTTTTGATGCTCTAGGTGAATAATAGACTATTATTTTTATAAATATCGATGCACCAAGACCCCAACTTTAGTTTAGACTGTTGTGATTTGGCACCCTTCAAAAGACTATTTTACTCTTTGAGGAGACTATGAATTTTCCAAAGTTTGATATTATTTTATCATTAAGCTTATCAGACCGCATTTTTTAAATTTTCATAACTATCCGGATTTCAAGGAAAGGATCGAGGTCCTTACTTTTGTCTCTCCTAAAACGACACCGACGTTCCGAAACTATTCGGGGAAGGCTGCCGACGGAGGTTCGTGGCGAATTTCGAAAGGAGAAAACAGGGGTAGGAGTTGGTCCAGGAATGTAATCACAGGATTCCCGCGCGATCCTTCGGGATGCTTTTAGGTAGCCATCTTGGATTCTTAGCCAGGTCACGCCTTATATATGTATATATTGTTCATTAGGTGTTGACACTGACAGCTCCTCTCTTGTGCTAGACTCCAAGTCGCGTTTATACTGCATTCCAGATCGGGAGCCCAAATGGGAAAAGCATTAAATTATTATACATAACGAGAATGAATTTACAATCTCACCATTTCTCATAAATAAATTGTATATGATATTAACAATTTTTTCGCATTTTCCGTATCTACAAGTATAAATCGTTCATTTAATGCAAAGAATATTAGGTAATTACACAGAAAAAACTGAGGGCTCGGTAACCTTAGGACTAAAAAATAAAAGTTGGCATCCTTTAGAACTTAGACTCTAAAGGAACCCTTTTAGAGGGTTACTTATTAGTTCGTTGATATCCGATAGATTGCCACTAGTGAGTGCCAAAGTTTTCAACTGCGCATGTGCCGAAAAGCGCGGGCCTATTTAAAATTAATAAATACTATAAATAATTATACAAATAAATATTAACAAACGCTTTTTATTATTTTCTAAAAGAAATTAAATAAAATTATACCATTACCTAAATTCTTTAAGAAAAATTAGTATTAACTATAATATTAGTTTCCTTATTAATTTTTTTCCACTGAAATATTATTTCATCTGAATTTTAAAGTAAAATGCGCTTCATTAACTTCTAAAATATTTTAAGTGAGTCAAGACCGAAGTGGCAAAAACGAACTCTATCAGAACGTTTAGAATACATTTTTTGGATTCCTTTAGAAAAGTTTGATCACTTTGGGTTCTTTTGCAGCATGAGATTTTCTTTTTTGTTCCTGCTCCCTTAGAACTAAAAATCGACTCTAATAAATACCCCAGTTTTTTATGTGCAGTAACGAAAATTAAATTGTCTTTTTTTTATAATAAAATAATTAGTTTTATTTGCCCTGCTTATAGAGCATTGGATAAAAAGATTCGGTACGAAAAAATGTTTCCAAACTTGCGACTCATTTTATGAAAAAATCCTGTGTGACTTCAAAAACGATTTCTATTGCATGCACCTGCAAGGACGTCTTCCGTGTATGTGAATCAAAATTTTAATACAAATTTGCTAAAATTTAAGAGATACATTAATCGAGTGCATCGAATCTTTATCATTAAGAGTCAGAACACTCGTTCCACTTATTATGATGTCTTCTAACTCTGAGTCAACAATAATTTTTTGTTCCATCTTAAGTTAGTTTTAAAAGGCGAACCTTGATCTTTAGAGCACAATTTAATAGGTGGCGGCCTTGCGGACTTAACCTTAAAAATCATTAGTGAATACAATGGCGTCCGATAAGCCGCATTTGAGATGCTGCATTCTTTTTGTATTCCAATTCAAAAATCAATACTGTTAAATCTCTGAAACTACTTTTTACTCGTTTTATGTCCATTTTTGAGGTCCACAGAACCATTACCTATTTATTGTATTTCGGTTTAAAGCTTAAGGTGCACCATTTAAAACTACCGTAGAGTGGAAGAAATCAAAGGAAAGGCAACAAATTAATCTATATACCTAATATTAGATTATACAGATATAATTTTTTCAAACGAAATTTATTGAAAAGTAATGGAAAAGGATAGAAAAAAAAATAGAAATATTCGAACAGAACTATAGGGTGAAAATTGTAGAAGATAAGACTAAATAGCAAAATTATATTTTTTCGACAAGGAATAGGATATGGAAAATTGAATTCATAAAACTCTCGAAAAGTGGAATAAGGATACGCATCAATTTCCGTACATTTCAGCTCGATGAATCTTAATCTAAAAGATAAATTTTCCCATCACGCCAGGATCGGTTTCGAGATTATTTCTGTCAAAAAGACCAAAAACTACAATTCGGGCCTTTTTGAAAAAGCCAATCGAATGAACCCAATGAGTTAAATATTTTTAAAAAGGCCCTAAATTGTTAAAAAAAATGACACTATATAAATATTTGGTTTTAATGTTTTATAAATACTAACTTTTATCCTTGATCTGTGTTATTATTAAAAAGAGTAATAGGATGAAAAGTGATAAGCGAGGACAGAAAAGATGGAATTTCAACAAATGAGAGACGATATGATAAGAATGGTAAAATGTAATAAAAAGGATATAATCATTTTGAAGAATGTAATAGGTAATAAGTGAAAATAAATAATATTATTTTTACAAAGAGTAATAAGATAAAAGTTGCTCAAATGGAATAAAAAATCATATTGTAGAAAACAGATAGGATTGAAACTGGCGAAACGAGTTAAAAAGTAATATAATTAAAAAAAGAAAAGAGGATATAATAGGAATAAATAGGCAAAAAATAAACAGAATTCGAATAGAATAAAGTATAACTGAGATTTGCATGATCACTTTAGTAGTCTGAGAGATTGATCTAATTGCAGTCAGGGAAAGAAAAAGTACAGAGAATAAGAAAAGAATGGGGACCCAAGTCCTTTCGAGTCGTGAGGAGAGCTGTGTTTACTGTTCGAGTTGGAGAGACCCCACGAGTGTAAGTAACGAGTTCAGAATTTCATTAGTCGGCAGAGCGGCAGATTATTTTAAAGAGATATGGAATTACCTGATTAGGAAGGAAAAAGTCATTAACTCAGGCGAAACTAATTAACGCTAGGGGCCTAAGAACCGCTCTCCTATGGCGAAGAGGCACACTCTTCTTCTTCGCTCCTTATATCCCCCATTTTGGACTGACCTTTTTTTTTATCGTAATATGATACGCATTAGGATAGTCTTAATTTTGCAAAGTTTTTCAATATCAATCAAACTTTACAGTTTTTGGTGGCATTTTTTCATTCTTTATAAAGACTGTTCGCCGGTAAAGGAGATAAAATCGTTTTTGACTGGAAGTAGAATTTCGTAATTGTTCTTAGAAGTAAAACCATAATATGGCCGATTTTTTATGACTAAGCAAACAGGTACGCACTGATAAACGTTTTGTATTGTTTTTTCAAAAAAAATTAAATTAAATAATATAAATACCAAACACCTTTAAATAATTTATTATTAACGTTATATTTCACGTGTATATCATATAATTTCAAATTGTACCGCACAGCATTACCTTAAGAACTGTTGCATTTCATGTGCACTATCTTCCTTTCAAGAATCAATTATGTCTATAACCTTAGTTTCTTTATTAATTCTTTTCAGAGCAATATTATTTAATCCGAATTTTAACTAAAACTTGCCAAATCTTGGAGTTTAAAAAAATCCTTAAATATTTTAAATTCTTTGAAAATTTACGATATGCTATGAAGTCTTTGAAAGCCTTTAAAACTTACCTTTAAACTATTGGAATAAATTTAAAAATCCTAGAGTTCTGAAATACCCTCAAATATTTTTAATTTTTTAATATCTTTTCAAACTTTTAAACATTTTTAAAATTTCATGGAATCTTAAAAAATAACACATCTTTGAAATCCTTTAAAATCCTTTGAAATACCTCTAAATTATTGAAATCAATTTACAAATAATGGACTTTTAAGGCACACTTAAATATTCCGAATTCTTAAAAACCTTTTTATAATCTTTAAAATCTTTAAAATCTTTTTCAATTTTCTCGGAATCTTTAAAACTACCACAATATCTTTGAAATCCTTCAATTTACTGATATCTATCGAAAAATACCCTTGAATATTTCGAATTCTTAAAAATCTTTTGATATGCCTTGAAATTTCTCAAATTCATTGGAACCTTTAAAAATACCATATAATCTTTTAAATTCTTTAAAATCATTTCATTTGATTGAAATCAATGGAAAAATCATGGATTTATCAAACACCCTTACATATTTTTAATCTTTTAATATCCCTTAAAACTTTTAAATCTCTTTAAAATTTCTCAGTATCCTTAAAAATACAATGAAATCTTTGAAATCCTTTAAATGCCTCCAAATTATTAAAAACCAATGAAACATATTGGACTTTTGAAACACCCTTAAATAGTTCAAATTCTTTCAATCTTTTGATATCCTTTAAAATCATTAAAATCTCTTTAAAATTCCTCGGGACCTTTCAAAATGCTACATAATCTTTTAAATGCTTAAATATCCTTCAATGTATTGAAATCTATTGAAAAATACCCTTAAATATGTTAAATTCTTTTAAAATCTTTTAATATTCCTTGAAATTTCTAAAATTCCTCGTACTCTTTGAAAATGCCATAAAATCTTTGAAATCCTTTAAAAATCATGGAGCTTTAAAATACCATCAAATATTACAAATTCTTTGACATTATTTACATCCCTTGAAATTTTTTAAATCGTTTCGAAATTATTTGGAATTTTTAGAAATAAAATCACATCTTCTAAATCCTTTAAAACACCTTTCAATTATTGAAATCGATTTAAAAATCTTGGAGTTTCAAAATGCCCTTAAATATTTCAAATTCTTCGAAAAATTTTGATATCCCTTGTAATCTCTTAATTGCATTATTATTGAATCTTCGAAGTGAGTCGAGGAAAATGTGACAAGAAGGTTCTATTAGACCGGTTTTTTTTTGGTGCAGCTCTTTGGAACCAAAAATTGGTTTCATAAGAAAACCAGAGTTTTTTGTGAAACTATCAATTTTTAACTTTTTTACTTATCAGGAAAAAAACTAGTGGAACTAGTGGAATTCTGTTAAATTTATTCCCGCAATAAATTTATCCACGTGGCGAGGGACATAGTACTGAAGAAATGAAAAGGACGAAATTGAATGCCAGGTAGATTCAATACAATCTGAAATCGACATCTCTCTTCTATTCCTATTGAACTATAAGCCCGCAGAAGAGATAATAAATTTCCAATCAGAAAAACTCGTCGATTGAGGAATCAATCGAGCTCGACGATAATTACATCTTAAATCACGGTATCGTTTCTGGGAATGAATAACTGCCACACAATCTGCTATTAAACGATTTGAGAGAAAGTAAAGCACAGACCAATCGAGACACTCGTTCATGATAACTGACTTAATAATATTCGACTTTCAGATACACGAACAGGATAGGCTTTGACTAGCAATGCTTGATTCTGAATGTAATAACAGTTCCCGGGTTGAAGGTGTGGCGAGATGGTACTATAGTCAAGGGGGTAGAACAGTGAAATGGTGTGGTTGCAAACTGAGGCAGTTTTCACGAAACTCCACCCAACTCTCGCGTGACTGGTCGTGTAATCGATATTAAAGTATAAAGTACCAACCGTGCTTTTTAGAGAGCGACTTGGTATTTATTATCAAGATTTTTTTGATTGTCACTTATAATATTCTTAATATTTCTTTCAAATTGAAAGAAAAATGTATATTATATAATTTATTAGAAAATTTTCGCATCATAAGACTCAAATCTGTAAATTTCAAGTGAATTTGTTTGACTAAAGTGCTTTATTACATTCTCATCATTTATGTGAGAAAGTATTAGAATTGTCGGAAATTTGACATCACACTTTTTCAACGGATCTCCACGTTTCGAGACCCTCTGAATCCGAAAATCAGGTTTTTACGATGGCTTCTGTCTGTCTGCCCCTCCGTCCATCCGTCCGTTCGTAAACACGATAACTCTCAAAAAAATAAACGAATCAATTTCATCTTTGGCACACTTTTTTTAGGTCCTAAAAGAAAGGACGAGTTCGTGAACCAGCTATTTTTGATAAAAAATTTAAAAAGTGTGGGCATTTTGAAAATTTTTGAGACCACTTTTTTGTGAATTTTAAAATTCTATGTACGGACATTTATAGTATTAAAATGAACAAACAATTTATCCTCATGACTTTTTTCGATAAAAAGAAAATTCTCAGAGTTATAGCGTTTTCAAAATTTTTTTAATCAGCCGAAAATCAAAATTTGAAGCCGAAAAACGCACGATATGAAAAAAAAGTCAAGAAAAGAAAATTATTTCTTTTCGAAAGCCCTACAAGATTATCATAACCAATTTTTGGATTTTCTTCAAAAATCGAATTTTTAAATTCTGATTGCACAAAAAATAATGGAAAATAAAAAATTCCATTTTGTGGACAAACTATGTACGATTTGAAAAAAGATGAATTAACAAAAATGGTTATCCCAAAAAAGATCTACAACTTCGTTAAGAATCACTTCTTAATAGGACGCGTACTTTTTGTTTTATTCGTGAAAAATAACGTTGAAAAAAAAATAAAATAAAAACAATGTGTGGAAAAACGACGAAAGTTACGAGAAAAAATCCAACAAAATCTGTTTACAAATGTCTGTCGGAAATCGAGCGCGCAGCGCGAGTGTCACGATGAGAATGTATACCTCAAAGCCTACAGAGCTTTGAGAAACTTAATCTTTGACTATACTTAATTAAGTAGACAATTCAGAATATGAAGACGCATGTAAATACTGCCATCTAAAAGAGATCTTTCTGATAAAGTTTTTTTCAAGCATTCCAAATGCGAAGAATAAATATCCGAGCGCGAAGCGCGAGGTAACCTATTATCGAGCGCGAGGCAGATTTTTTTTCGTATAGATACTCATTACACTTACAAGGAAAAAAATTTACTGATCAAAGTATAAACGAGATTTGGGCTGGCAGAGATTTTGTGGTCAATTTACAATTGTGTAATTATTTATAATTCAAAAAATAAACTTTTCGAGTTATACCTTCGGTACATTTTTTCTTTAAAAATGCTTTAAACCTAAAAGTCGATGATTTCTAAAAGGGCCAGGTCGTTTTTTTTTAAACTTGCTCTTAAATTTCTCTTTGGCTGACGGCTTTTTAAGCCCTACTCCATCCAAGTATAACACAGCTAAGAATTGCTTAACTCAGATGATTAAACGGCACAACTAAAATAATTCCATATATCTTAGGGTTCCCCGCAAAAACCAGTTTCGATTTTCTAACCCCCCCCCCCCTCCCAAGTTTTTTAGGTTCCAAAGAAATGGAATAGGCAATACTTTTATGAGCTCATGGAAACCCATGAAGGAATACGAATTTGTTACTTAATTTATTACTTTTAATTGTTTAAACCATTTTTCCCTCTTAAACAATTTTATACCCATAGAATGTTGCGAATTAAGAACATTTTTTTATTGATATGGTCTATTTAATGATCTTATTGTATATTTGTATTTCAATTAATTATTGATTAAATATTTTTGTTTGTTTAAACCCAACTTTTTAACAGAAAAGTCTAGAAAAGCGTAATTTCTTCGTAGTTTTTCAGGACATTACCAAAGTTTAGCGTAAATCTTAATTTTTTGAATTTACTTCTTATTTTTTTAAACTTTAATTGTCTAAAATATTAATTTTTCATATTATCTCGAATAAATTATATATTGTGAAAAATTTAGACAAATGTACAAATGTGGTGAGTCATTTTTTTTCATTTTAATTGTCTATTATTCAAACAGTTTCATAACAATAGTGAAAAATAATAATTATGTTCAAAAATAGGGGATTACGTCTATTAATAATTTTATAGCATTTACAGAATACCATAAATTTCTCATATTATAAGATAATAAATTTTTTGAATAAATAAAATTGTTTTAAAAACTGGCTATATCTTAATAAATCTCATAATCAGGAGAAATTACTAAAACTTTTTAGAAAATAGACAAAGAACGTTCGTCTAGCTTTTTCCTTCTAAAAGTTACATTTAACCTATTATAAATTGTTTAAGCAAGAAATAGACAACTTGAAATAATAATTGAAGCTCGTTTTTAAAGTTGGTTATACTGAAAAAATTATTATCTTCGCCTAACTTGAGCGGTGACAAGTTTTTTTTCACGTGGCAGGTTCCTCACCACTTTTTAACATTCACGCAATATAATCAGCTTAAAATACGAGGTTCAATATTTAATAAATTAAGATAAATAAATAAAACAATAAACTAAAAGTTTCTAGAACATCAGACTTGTGCGCTATTTTGTTTATAAAAAATAGCCAAAAAAGCTCATTTTTACGAAAACCTGATGTGATAACCCAAATCTGACCCCATATTCAGATTTAGTGACCTTAAAGTCCCCCAGCCTCCCCTAATGGTGGTCTAGTTCACCGCTGATGATGTTTTTATTATTTCTTGTACTTGTGTTATAAAAATATGGACCATGTTAAAAATCTTGTCAATAGTAATTGCATAATCAAAAAAGCGAATGGTTCCTTTTCAGATTCACAAAAATCGGTTGTAAGATTCTTAAGATTTTGGAGATCCCAATGATTTAATGAACTTAAAAACAGTAAGAATCTCCCAGAATGTCCTGGAAGTATATGAAATATCTTCGTAAATCTTCGTGATTTTTTTAAATTACATTAGACACTTTCTGGGGATTTCAAAAGCTCTGAGGTAATACAAAGTATTATTCAGAATTTAATGAGTTCTACGCGGTTTCCTGGGACTTTAAGGAATCTGTGTGGATGGTCGGCATTCGACAGTATTTCGAGATAGAATAGAATTTATCAAAATTTCAAAAGATCGCAAGCGATGTCAAGGATTTTGCAAAAGGACCGTTAAAGTGTTGCGTTTTCTCGCAATTCCGACCCCCCCCCCACCCACCCACACATGCACACAAACACACAAACCATTTCTCGTGTAACGCTTTTTTATAGATCGTGCACACGTAACTTGAACATAACAAAACCCCAACAAAAAAGGTGTTACGTCAGTGGCCCCAAATATTGAATTAAGTCAATTTCTTAAGAGTTTTCGAGATTTAAAAAAAAATTGAGTTCAAATAACTTAGGAAAGATGAACCGTTCTTAAAGGATTACTGCTCGGATGGCACGCATGGCAGGAAAACTGATGGGATTCGACAAGCACAAAGGATTAGACCGGATTACAATTGTATACAAAATTATAAAGTATTCGAGAAACACTCCAAGTATTACGAATCACTTCATGGGATTTCAAATCAGTGGGACACTTTAGAGTTCGACACTTTAGAATTAATTATGTTTTTCATAAGAGGTCCATATAAAGATTCAGTTTGGATCTAACAAATATTTAATTTTTCCGCAGACTTTTACATTGTTCTCAAGCTTAGGAGGACACAACTGATTCATGCAACCCGAAAACTAGATTATGTTACACAAATAATACTTGACGTAGATTGCAATAAGAATTAGTAATTGAAAGAATAACTTACTTATAAAAAATGGCATGAAACTATCATGTGGTACACTTGCGAGAAGCTATTCTGTTCGTGTGAAGTTTGTGACATTCGACTACAGAGCTGAATAGACAACTTCTCGCACTTGTTACACAATATTTACTATTCCGTTCCACCAATCCACTTTTCAAGAGTAGTCATCGGAAGGTTTTGCATCAATCATTGATTACCCTTCCAATACTACTTACAAGTGATCACTCTCAATCCTAACTCCATCTTTCTCGGCCCCTCGAAGCGGATATAATGGTGAATCAAGAGCAATGACTCTTGCATGGCCCTAAAGCCTAAATGCGTCGCAGAAGGAGTCAGATTGACAGCATTCTACCGAAGAAGAGGATACTCTCTGTGTGTCTTGGTCCTTCTTTCCGTCTTCGTCCCTTCTGCTGGTTGTCGTACCCAGGTTGTTTATTTGGCCGAACTCTAAACATTGTCTTATTGAGGGACTGCCCTTCTAAACGAAACCTGACTCGCATTCGGAAACCGGGACGGCGTTTCATTTATTCAAAGTAAGTTATGGCGATCGGCAGAGCTACTATATTACGAAAAGCGGATACCTTCTCTCTTTCTCCCTCTCTCATCTCTCTCTATCTTTCTCTCTTGGTTTCCTCACGCATTGTGCAGCCTATCTCCCTCACCCTAACTCTCTTAGGCTCATAGTCTATGTCCAGGTAAGATATTCATCTAATTCCACACGATTAGCTGACTGCAGAGTGGACGACCGAATAGCAATACTCTCCTTCTATAGTGGAGGACACTTTTCAAGCAAGTGGACAGCAGCTACTAACTCCTCCATGACCAGCTAATCCGCTATGGTGCACGCATGGTCACGTCGGAACTAACAAGACTTTGACGTTCTAAATGTAAAATTATGGTCTGTGGGTAAGGACCTTTCTATATAGTTTGATTTTATGGACCTTTTTAGTTATCTGGGTTTAGAAATGATGCCAATATCAATAGCTATAATCAGGATGGGTTTTACAAAGGTAGGTACTGGGTTTATGCAAACAGTAATAGGTAATTAAGTAATTGAGTAATAAGCACCTGTCATTTATAGAAATAAAATAATGTTTATAGGGAGACAGGACACTGATGTACGAAAAAATAGAATCGTTAGCCAGATTCAGGATGGAACTGAGATACAGATGCATATGTATTTTTCCTAAAGCAAGAATGAAAAGACTGTATCTTTTAACAAATTTTGGTGCACTGTACTAGTTCATGGGGTTACAGGTTTTTGCCATTCTGTATTGCTAGTTACAGATCTTTTATTCTGTACGATTAGAACTTTTGCAGATGCGGCTGATATAAAATTGTTTATTATAACACTTATTGCCGCTATTTTATGATAAAGTTACCGATTTTCTTGTTTTTTACTGCAGAATAGTATTCAAAATTAGCCCTAATTTAACTTGTTTCAGCAGCCTTAAATTGAATTTTCTGTTAGCAAAATGTCTCAACTAACATTTTTCTTTTCTCTATTTCCAGTATCTGAATAATAAAGGTAAATTCGGAGAATTGAAACGAATGGAAGAGATAAATTACTCGAAGGGTAAGTCTCTGCATTTCGAGGCACGAAGAAAAACACGAGACAAAACACAATATGTTGTCCTCAGATGTCATTCCACATCCTTCCATAAATAGATTTCGCAACTCGCATACATTCTCTTAAAATGCACGATTAATTTTCTCTCGCACAGAATATTCCTCAATTTTCTTTAACCATCAGGAATCTTGTGGATAACTATTCTGTTTCTAAAATTCTTTGTTAATGCTAGGATGTTCTTAATATTCCTAACATTAGTAGGAATATTCACAAGTGTTCCAGACAATTCAAGAATATGTTGCGAGCCTGTAGTATATTCTGTAACATTTAGAATTTTTGATCTAAATACTGTAGAATCTTTTCAGATTCTTCTCAGGATACTTCCAGATCTAAAATTATTGTAAATTTGTGAAACGTTCTTCACATTTGTACAATATTCTTGAATAGATTATTCTAGAATCTTCAAATGTACTGAAAATTTCTAGACAATTTTTGAACTTTTCAGAGTGTTATATTCTAGGATGTTCTGAAATTACCTTAAAAGTTATTCTACTCCCTAAAACTCTTTATCATTTATTAAACTCACTCGAAAATTTAAAAAATGTTCTTAAATGTTCTAGATTAAAACATTCAACAATGTTATTTCAGATCACAGAGTCTAAAATATTCTAGAATTTTTCTAGACAGATTTAGAATTATTATAGATTTTGTTTATAATTCTACAATGTAATGACTTTTCTAAAATGAGGGGTCTAAGACCTGTCGAAATCTATAAAAAAATGGAATGGTAGAGTTTATGTTGCTCATGTTTTTATTTCCATAATCACAGAAAAACCCTGAGATTTTTTGTATTATAACTTAAGATTGTTTCGCTGCAGCATTTTAATCCACGCGAAGATTAAATTTACCTGCTGTCCGATAAATGTTAAAACTGTGTAAAACAATTGATTTTATTTTTATCTAATGACGAATAATTTTTATCGATTGATGGATAAATAATTGAATATAGCCAGAAATCTGAAAAATGATTTGTTATGGAGATATGTATGAAAATAAATATGTTTTGCATGTGCATTTTTCTCTGAAACTGTTGAATATATTTTAAATTTCCTTAGTTTAAATAAAAGATCTCGTAAAGAATCATAAAAATGTGTATGTGATTTAACCTAAAGTTAATCAAAATGCTAAAAGGTTAAGGAAAAAACGAGACTACTCTGATAAAATGAAAGACAACATTTTTAAATTAAAAATTTTTTTTAAATTAAAGACTTTAAGGTCTCCATTTTCACGAGAAAAAAACGATTTCTTAATTTTCAAATTGTACGGAAAAAACTGCATAAGTGTTTAATATTACATCTTTTTTTATCCAGGTGGAGAGAAGGAATCATTTCGAATTTTTATTTTAAAATGTATCTGCTACTGCATAGAAAGAAAAAGTTTTATTTTAAGAAAGAGGAATATGTTTTAAAACGAAAGGATCTTCTTTTAAGACCAAAAATAGAACATAATCTAACTCTTATTTTAAAAAATAACATTTATTTATAATGGTTTTGCATAGAAAAAGGTCTTACTTTTGTCACAGTTTAATTTAAGTACAACCTATTTTACGCCTATTCTTAGACTCAAAGTTAGATTTAGCCCTTGCATGCTTAGAATGAAATTTATCTCTATTTTTCTACCTAAAGTTAGATATAAACATATGTTTGGTCCTTCAACAAAACCTGTTTGATTTTAGACAGGATTCTTTTTCTTAGAATAAAACTTTCTCTTTTTGTTCAATATCAGAGAAGCTTCGAAAGGAAAAAACTTTCCCATTATTATTGATTTCCACACTGATAAAAAGGTTTGATTGGCTATTTCTTATGTCGTTTTTTCCGATAGAATCCAAAAATAAAAGAATTGTTTTGTTAAATGAAGATTTATATCATATAATCGTTGCTTCTTTAGAGTAATATTCCTTCTTCCCTAATTGTTTGGCTTTCTCAGAAAGTTTGGATTGAATCACATATATTTTTTAATGGAGCTTGAAGAGATGTATGATCTAAAAAAAGGAACTTCGAAATATCTTACGCAGTTTCAGACAAAAATGCGCTGGAAAAAATTGTACTTTTGAACATATATGTTAAAAAGAATCATTTTGGAGAGTTCAGGTTGTAAAGTATTATTGTACTAATATTGTACAAGATTGATCTGATGGTGAGGATCTAATCTGTTTTGGCAATTTCCCTTTTATTTTTTAAAATAAAAAATATTTTCAAAATGATAAAGTCTTTATTTTCTTAAATGATGTGATGATATAATAGGGATTCCAAACACCAGGAGAGACGATAGGGCCTGGAATTCCGTGATGAATCTCGGAATTTTAGGAGATGTCTTGGCCGTCAGAAAATACGACCAGTTCGCACTTCCCGAAAACACATCCAAAATGATCATTTATCCCGGAAACTAGGAATGCCATGGACCCTAGGAAACCACAAGGTCTGGCAAATTGTCGCGGTTGGTGCCTTAGTGATGTCACAGTGCGGATGTAACTCGTAAGATATAACAAGAGCTTAGGCCTAGGGAGAGAATCTCTGAAGCTGATGTATCCCTACAATAAATGGATCCACCAGAATGTAATTAAAAACCATTACGAATAAAACCCTGCATGGTAAATTCCTACATATTTAATTCGATCTGTCTAAATTTGAATTAGAATTTAGAATCCAGTCACTGACAATTAGTAAAACAATTTGGGCGGCCACATAAAAAGGACCCTTACTGCTGATATTAGTTTAGGAGATATTATTTTTCTAAAGTTTTTTTTTTAGTCGTTTTTCTATGTCAGGGACCAAATTATTAGTTTGTAATTTGAGTGAAGCATGATACTAGGACCTGTACTAAATATCGGTATTTCAAAGTTATGACCAAAAGCAACTTAAAGGGTTCGTCTGGGGCTGAAAATGCCGGGAATTTATCCAGCTATGTAAACTTGTACGTAACTCCATAGCAGCCATAAAAACCATATTGTTTCAATTATTAATTATTGATACACGCATGCGCACTATCCAAACTCGTAATGATAGATTTCCTTAACATTTTTAATCTAAATGATCCCACGCAAATGAATTTTATGCCAGCAATGTTTTATTTACTTATAGTCTTTGATAACCTATATTCTTTAATAGCCTTTATTCTCTAAGTAAAATTTCAGATTTTCTAACCTGATGCTTTAGAAGCAACAGAAAAAGAAATTCAATGTTTATTTAAAGTATTATACTTTAGTCTGTAAATTATGAAAGTTCCTATTTATTTATTGAAGGTTTCCCTGTTTTTTGCCTGTTCTTCTTTATATCGTTTTTCTACTTAAATTTGAACTGAATTAAAAAATCCCAAAAAAATCCAACTATTGTTAGATAAAAATTAGTTATTTTCCTTCAAAAGTCTCTAATCATGTTCTTGCTTGAACATTCAACTTTCTTTATTAAAGCCAAAGCGGAATAATTATACATAGCGTTAAATAGTATATATGATTTTTTCCACTATTTATATACTATATATAATTTTCCGTTTGGGACGTTTGCTTTCATATGAAAATTGTATTGCTTTCCTGAAAATTCAACAATCTTGTTGAAGTCACGCTCTTTGTAAAAAATGTAACTTTTTTGTTAAAAATCCAATTAACATAATAGAAAATTCAACTAAGTGGTTGACTTTTTTAAAATTCAACTTTTTGTGAAAAATTCGTCGTTTTAGCTTGAAAATTCAATTCTTTTTATGAAAATTCGTTTTTTTTTAAGTACAACTCTTGGGTTGAAATTTAATGTGTTTTGGTTGAGGCTTTAACTATTTAGTTAAAATTTCGGCTTTATATTTGAATTCAAAGGCGTCTCATTTTTAATAATTTTTTTTAAATATCTACTATCACATTTTCCCTTAGAAGTTTATATTATTAGCTTTAAAATTCAACTATTTGATTCAATGAATATTTTTTTCGTTTAAAATGAATACTTTTGAGTTAAAAATTCCACTGCTTTGCAAACTCATCTTTCTAGCTTGAAAATTTAATTTAAAATCTTTTTCCCTCTTGACTTAAAAATCTTTCTCTGTTGAAAATTAAATTCTTCTTTTGAAAATTCGTCTATTTTGATTTAAAATTCATCTCATTTGGTAAAAATGCTATCCTTCTTGATAAAAAATACAAGGGTTTTTTTTATTTGAAACTGTTTTGATTAAGAATGCCACTTTTTTTTTAATTCATCCTTTTTAAGTAATTTCAACTGCTTTCGATGAAGAATTAGATAATATTTTGACTGAAATATTAATTATTATATTTTTTATCGAGAATTCTTCGTTATTAATTGAAGACTCAAATATACCTGGCTAAAATATAAACTACTTCTTTTTAAAAAATTTTCTGTTGATTGAAGATTCATTATTTTAGTAAAAATTCATATCCTCGGTTGAACCCACATTAATTTTATTTGAAAAAATTTATCATCCATTTCTCGTGAAAAAGTTTCTGATCTTTCGTCTATTTTTAAATCATTATTCCCGATATACAAAAGAATTGTAGTTCGAAATTTAAAGCATGTTAGGCCCTAACACAAAAAATATAACGTTAATCTCGATTCTATGTTTAAAACAATGCAGAAAGGTCGCATGCATAGATATCATATTTTCTGAAAATATGAATAATCTTGGTATTTAAAAGTAATACAGCCAAAAAGAGCGGTAAATAAGTTAGAAATATTGTTAGTTTTTCATGCATTTCTGAAAAGAGGTTCGTACTCGAAGAAAAATAGCTAGTCAGCCAGAATCTCTAGAGTGTCAGGCTAACCATATTTGAGCTTTATTCATGGGATACCTCTATGGATGGTGTATCGTACCATTCTTCGAGCGTCCAAAGTTGAAGGTGACCTTCACTATCCCAGAGTGTAAAGTTGACGATCTTGGAGTGTAAACCTGATTATCCTAGGAATTTTAGCCTGATTATTTCAGAGTGTCCTGCTACATATATATTCTGCAATGACTCTTCACATTTTATCCACTCTCAACACCATTTCGCAGTATTAACAAGTGTCTTCAATTAATTATGAATATTGTGTAACATGGCAAACTTGGCGCTGAAGATCTGTTGATCCCAAATGTCTTTCCTGTTTCGAGTCAGTTCGCTTAGCGTTCGCGAGATGTCGTGACGCAACCACTTCTGATTGACACTCTGGCTTTTGGTACTATCTAGAAGATCGTCTTATACTGACGACTTTTGAGGAACACCGATTAACGGATATATCTCAGTTGATCATTTTCTGCAATTGCATGATCAACAAGCTGCACTTTTATTTGACAATCAAGTTTGGCCCCGAGCAATCACTGTTACTCCAACGGTTATTAAATCGGCCCCGTCATAAATAACATATATTCGATCTGCGTTCGTCCCTCTGAATTTTAGATCGGCTCTGTCCTTCCTTTTTCTTCAAAACCTCTATCTTCCACTATCCGTATCTATAATCGTGCGGAGACTCGCTCTCGTTCGTTTCGTCGCTAATTATTTTAATTGGCCGGTGCACATTCAAAAGCGAATAGCCGGGGGGAGCGCCAACCGTCGCCTGCCGATTGCGAATGCTCCGATTGCCGATTTCACCTCCTCACCCCTGTTTCCTCCTCCTTTCCCTCTTCTCACTCTCTTGTGGCTCTCTTTTCTCCGAAATCGCTTGTTAGCATATTGATTAGCGATGACGGGACACGGCACGGTGGGCCAACAGGAAATTAAAAAGAACCGCGATTTAATAACCCCGCCTATCACCATCGGAGTCCTAAACATGAACTTTAACGAGAATCCATGCATGTCTCGGAATCGGAAAGTTAATAACAGTTGTATATGCATACATGCACATATCGGAAGAGAAATCAGCTTCCTAGTCCATCAACGTTTCCGGTTTAAGTAATACTGGAAATTAAATACTTGGAGATTATTTATTTCTATGACTTTTGTGAACATGTTTAATAATTTTCTGGTTTCTTAAAATTTTCTTCAAGCAGGTTCCAATACTAATCCTTACCTAATCCTCCTTTACATAAAGAAGCACTTAATTGTTAATGCAAAGCTTGGATCCGATGCGTCAAGTTTCTGTTTAAATATTTGTCGTTGAATTAATTTTTAGTTTTTTCCATTTTGAAGAAGTAAAGCTTTAGCGTAAAGATACATGGTACCTTCAGGAATTTATTTTATTCAAAGATTCAGGTTATTTTTTTTAAATTTTATTTTATTACTCGCACATACATTCTTTTTGGACAGTCATATATAGAGAATCCAACATTATTAAGTGTGTCTAAATTCCCCCTTTCAGACGAAATTGGCGGACGAAAATCCTTCAACTTAACCACAAGTACCTTAATTGTCCCGAATAATCGAACTTGTTAATAAATCAGAGAAATCGAAAAGTAAATAGTCAAGGCATAATATTGCGCAATATACTCCACTGAGTACTCACAAACTGCGGACTTTAGGCAGCGAGAGTCACAACCGTCTCTCGCCCTGTCCTCTAAAAAACTGCGTGGGCCAACATTTCATAGAATTACAAAACCGGGGGTTACAAAATTGGGGTTCTGGCGTACTCAATCCTGTGGAGTCTCTTAATCTCATGACGCCTGCGGCTCGATTTTGATTACATTCTCTCGCATTCGCCTGAAAATTTTATCAAAAATGTGGAAAACTGCAGAAAACCATTACTCCTGAGCAAAGATTGCTAGCGATAGACTAGTTTGAATTCAGACATTCGATATGATCGAGTGCTCACATCCATCCTCGGCGTCAAAGCTCCCACACGAATGTAGTTAAACGCAGTGAAAAACACTAGGGGACGAAAATCCAGAAGGTCACCACCACCCATCCGAGCGCCCATCGCGCCCGCCCATTCTTAACATTGAAGATTTCAATGCTCAGCTCAATTCAAGCCAAGTTAAGTTGAGTTTTCAGCCAATGAATATTGAATACTGAATCTAACATTTTCAATTTCTAATTTTGAGCCAGACTGTGCGTTTGATGTTGTTTCCTAAGCTTGAGTTAGCTTAACAAGTTAAAAAATGTATAGTTAAAAAAATGAAACTGGTGCATAAGCTTCAGCGAGCTAAAAAAAATCTTATACTTTTAATTATCTGAAACTTTAAGAGTACTAGGGCAGAGTTTTTCCAATATTAAATAACATGTTTCCGAAGAAAAAAGAAAAACTCATTCTCAATTCTTATTTTGTTGTGAGAATATGAGTTACAATCACGCATTTGTGGAGAAAACAAAATTACATCTACTGTCGAGTCCGAATCTGTAATCGAAAAAAGTAATTCAAGGATTTGTACCTACAATGCTGAGCACAACTCCCATGTGCCCATTTCTTAATTTAGCGATATAAATAATATAATAATAACCGGATGAATAGTTGCTGGCTCTCTAGAGTTCACAGAGAGACTCAAGCACAGAAAAACTCTGCCAAAATTCTACAAATCCTTATATTATAATTTTCTAGGAGTATATAAATTTACATATTTTAAATATAACGTAAAAAAGTTCAAACTGAAAATAACCAATCCAAAATAAAGGAGAAAATTTGCAAAAGAAATTATTCGCTTTGTATAAATCTCATTATCCATGTGTTATTCGTGTCACAGATTCAAAATTTTGGGTGAAGAAGTCAAAAAACAAAATATAAGATCCGACGTGCATGGCAACACAAATTTATATAAAATTATCCGAATTGTATAAAATTAATTTTTTATGGGGTTTATAGTTACAAATTCTAAGCTTTGGGTCATAATGGCCGGTCCAATATGATGACTAACATTCAAAATAGAGGGGACAAAATGACGAAGAAAATTTTGTGTAAATTATTTGATATTTATAAGATTCGCTATATATATATATAGTCTTTAAGTATTATATAAAAATATTTAATTTTTGATCAAGTTAGAATTTTGTGAATTATTGTCATAAATTACTTTTTTTTTTGGATATGGTTGATTTTACTCTTATCAACAAAATGTTTACAGTATTTTTTATAAAATTAGCTCTGTTCGAATGAAAGAAACACCCTGCTTTAAACATTTTACCAGAAAGAAATTTTGTAGTTACACCAATTATTAATATCGATTTTTAAGCTATACATTATTTTCCGTGCAGTTTTCAAAAGAAGTTCTATTTACTCCGCCAAAATCAATACCCATTAGAAAAAAATACTTAGTGAGACGTTTGGAAAAAACTTGGATTAATAAAATATCAAACTGATTATTAATAATGCACTTAGTGGCTGAATCGGATCTAGAAGGTGGATAAAGAAATACGGCGAAGGAGAAGGGAAAGGATTGGAGGGATGAGGGGAGGAGACAGAGCGAGAAATGTATAGAGGAAGTGGTATATGGGTGAAATTTGAATGGTTAAAGAAGGTGTCAGGCGTAAGGGCAAAATTTAAGAAAAAAAGGAAGCGAAGTGAAAAAATGGAAAGAAGTGAAGAAAATAAAAAACGTGAAGAAGAAAGAGAAAAGTATAAAAAGGAAAGAGGGAGGAAAAGAGGTAGATTGGAAAGTTTAAGCTGCTAACCCAAGGTTGGAGAGTAAAGCATGGAAGTATCGAGAAGTAGTTTATGGAAAATGGTGGGTAGTAGACGGAGGAAGTGTCATCTGAGTAAAACTTTGGGAAAGGTTTCTAGAGAATGAGAAGAGAATGTTGTGAATACAATTAGAGTGAGTGAAAGGAAAGTGGTCTACGGAAGATATTTGAAGACGGGGAAGGAAGAGAATATTTACTAGGGGTTGCTTATGGCAAATAGAGAGGGTTCGAGGGGAAAAGTTATGAACAGGGGTGACAGTGGGAGTGGAAAGGATGTAGTATTTTTAAGGTGGTAGGGAGAGAAGTACGGAGGACTGAGGGGTTTAAGGTGATGGTGAAAGGACGAGGAGGCGAGGCAGCAGAAAGCAAAAGTAGATGGCCAGTAGTAAAGGAATGTTAGAGAAAGGGAACGTGGTGAAAAAAATGGAAAAAGACGGGCAGAGGAGTGGAATGATCAGAGGCAAATAGAAGTGATAAGGTGGGGATTTACTGAAGAAAATGATAGAAAAGAGCGATTCGTAGTAGGAGATAAGTAATGTGAAAATAGGAGGCGATGGTGCCAAGGGAAAAGCATCTGAGATGGCCAAGGTGAGAAAATTTGGTATAGGAGAGAAACAGGTAGAGGATGAAAAAGAGGTTAACAGTATTTTTGGCTACGACACTTATTTGACTATGACTCTCACTACTTATGAATATTACTTAAGAATACTGTAAGTATGAACAAATTTGATACACAAGTAGCAGTATTTTCAATTCCACACATAAAATGTTGATAAAGTTATCATTGTAGTATAGTCATAGGTAATCGGTTATGCAACTGATCTTTCTAATTACTTTTTGATCATTTTGATTCAACTAAGAAAAAAAATTTGAAAATATGTCAGGCTTGATTGTCCCTAATTTATACCTTCAATACGAAAATCGTTATGCCGAAGGCACTTGTGCCCCATTGGATAATAAAGGACACTGGACAGCTGCGAATTTCGCAGGTGGGACAAACGTTTCGCAAATAGACGTATAAACGGGGGCTAATGATGCAGTTTGGTTGCGTCGTTGGTGGTTATATTTCTCTTTGACGCATCGAGAGGTTGTCGGGCTGTCCGTCCATCCATCCGTCCTTCCATCCCTCGATTTCATGTTCCGAAAGAGAAGGGACCAGCGAGGAAGAGATTGACGTGGCACGCTGTCCCAGTTGACAAGAATGTGACAAGAACCAAACTGACCTTGCTCCCTCACTCGTTCTCCACGCAAAAGAGGCGGCGCCACTTCCGATCGCAGGTTCTCCATCATTCGCTTTTCGACGAATAAAAAAAGAACCATCCAACACCAGGACCCGCTGAAGAAATTATACTTGCTGTGTCTTGCCGCTCCTGATTGACGTGAAACATTCAAAGGAACAAAGACACGAAACCACCCGAATTATAAATTTTTTTATTCTGCTATCCAGTTTTAAATATTTAAATTTTAATTAAAAATTTTACATGGGATCTTAAAGAACATGAATTTGACTTTAAATAATTTCATAGAAATTCACAAGATTTTAGGCTTATAAGAATATGCATCAGAAAGTAAGCATTTTATTCTATAATTCTGAGTATTAGGGACTTGGTGCATACCACCAGAGGCAAAATTATCACCTTCTTACTTCATCGCTTCAACTACAGGGAGAAGTATAGCATCTAATGACAATAGTAATACTCACAAGAACGCGTTTTGTTTCCACCTAACTATATAAAATGTCACCTGCTGTATCATGTAATTATATCTCTCATCTATTATCCTTCACTCTCCGATTTCTCCTCCTCTATTTCTTCCTCATTCATTTCTTCAAAATTCAGTCATAAACAAGGGAAACGTCAGGACATTCCCGGTAACAAGGATCTGGTGAACATTCAAGGATGCAGGCTTCGAACAATGGAAAGGGGAAAGGCGGTAAAGAAGAAGACTAAGAAGAGGAGAAGATACAGAAGGCGATGTAAAGGAAGGGCTACCGAAAAATACGGCACCGCGTGGCCAATTCATCGCCGACGGTTCGGCCATCGATCAATCTTCGTAAAGGCTGAAACGAAAGGAGCGAAGATACGTAGTAGGTTGAGCAGAGTCGCGAGAGACATTAATTGACACCGGCATGGAACGAAAAGCCGAAGAGATGTGAGGAAGAGGCGGAGGGAAGAGGCATTAGTAGTGTAGTAGAAACTGCAGTTGTCCTTACAGAAGAGAAAGAAGAAATCAGGAATCAACGCATCCACGGATCCGGGAACACGTGCTGTTTTGCAATTACTCCCAAGGTCACAAACCAAGGCTGTCTGACTAAGAAAATGGTTTCGCTTTCTGTACTTTTGAAGAAGGGATATTTTTCACTAAATTACCTTATCGTAATTTTACTTCTTTTGTTACGCATTGTCTTTATTATAGCATAGAATCATTATCATTATATTATTAAGATAAGTCCCTTTCGGTGCGAGCGTAACTCGTTCGGTTCTGGCCTCATTATACCGCCAGAGATCAAGAAATTTAAATCGCAAGGTTGAGTAAGAGATGCTTTGGGGGGGGGGGGTATTTCATATCAATCTAGAATTCGTGTGTTACTTATTCAAAAAACACAATGGTTCCACAACACCGCTGCAACATGGTTTGCTGATCGATCTCGTTCGTCTAGCACACAACCCAGGTTACACAAACTGACTAATCTACACATTAGAAGATGAATCCTTTTTACCTCAACCAAATCCGTTAAGAAAATCTCCCCACGAGGATCCATGAATCTAAAAAATCTTTTGTTACAGGCATCTGTAGCTCCAGCGACACTCTTTGTCACACATTTATTACAAACATTTTTTCTCCATTTAACCCTATTCTAGCAAATAACTTTTGCATCCTTTACATTCGTACTCGTACACCCTTCCATGCAAAATCTTGTGTTTCTATGGCTCTTTATATCTTGTCGCTCTACAATCTCATTCACACATTTTTACCACTCTTTTCCTGGTCTGAATCTAGATGCGCTACTATTCACTTTACCTAAATACAGTTGCTTCGTAAAACGTTTTTCCTCTATTCGTTCAACATGATCAAACTATCTCCGCGGGATAGCATGTCAACCACGTTCACTTCACTCCCATCTTTTTCTTGGTATGTCCAGATCACGCTACGGCACAGTCGATACAATTACATAATTAAATATTGCAATTGCATCTCTACTTGTTACATATTCACTTCTGGTAATGGCTACAACACTGCTGATAAGCTTCTTGTCCTTGGTTATATATGTCCTTATCTTTCCATAAATCTTTAAATCATTTCTAGGATTTGTAATTGTTCGTTTCAAGGGGTTGTTTTTTATCATTGCTGTGGAATGTTAACGACCAGTTCTGTAGATTGTATCTTTATTATTAAAGTCAAACCTTGTTTATTGCAACTTCTTCGAAGCCTAAACATCTCGTCTATTGCAACTCGAGAGGGGACCCCACCACTCCAAGTGTCCGTAAGGTGGTTTCACAATATATTTCCGCTTCCGCGCTGTCATTGGCTATACGGAACATGTGACCATCAGTGGTGGGAGTAGGGGAAGTTGCGATAGACGAGTATCTAAGCTTGCAATAAACGAGGCTTGCAATGAACAAGTGTTGCAATAAACGAGGTTTGGCTAATTTTTATTGAACGTCGGCAGGGGTTCTCACCAACCGATGTCTGTGGTTGTTTTTCATTGTTACTGAACTTTGTCATTTATGCTTACTATGGTTTTTTATTGGTCGACGCTAAAAGCCATGATTATCAGGTAACATAGTTGTTATTAAAGTTGTTATAGGTTAGTGCTGCATTCGAGCTAGACGATACGAGAATCGATCGATAATTTACTCAACCTCCGTTTGCCATTACGATACTCTAATATATTATCGTCTTATTCGATCGAAATTCTTAAGAAGGGTTTGATCGTGACGAGATTCTTGTTTTTCACCAGATTTTTTCACAAGGAAATTTTTGTGACTAAATTGTACATGAAAATTAAGTCTTTGTGTTTTAATAAATTTCATATGAATATTTTCATTATTATAAAAATACTAAAACACTTATGTCACTTAAATTTATTTCTTCTTAGGAAACTGTAATACATTTACTTATTTACTTATTGTAATGATATATTTGCATACTTATAAGTGACATTTTTGAAACACAATCTAATATATTATATGATATGTATCTTTAAAAAAATTCTGAATATAAATAGAATACTGAGATTTATAAATTGAAAAAAAAGTTTTTTTTACAGAACTTTACATTTCAAATGATCTCGTAAAATTTCATTAGAAGATGTAGAAGTTTTAAAAGCAACATTTTTAAAATAGATTTTTTTAAAATAATATAAACTTAAAAGAATTAAAAAAATAAAAGCAAATTAAAAGTCATTTCCTATTTTATTGTTTTAAAATAATTTTAAGAAAATACTAAATGTTTCAAAAAATTGTATACAAAATTTATATTTTTGAAGAATTGGAACAAAGAATTTATCATAAATTGGTGAAAAAGTAGCTGAAAGAATGTATGGCAAGTTTTTAAAGGTTTTCTGTAAATTTAGAAAACAGAGACTACAATTTTTGTAATCTTGCATATTAAAAAAATAATTGTGGGAAAAATTCGAGTAATCTTAAAAATATTAAGAAGTTTTAGAATCATACACAATCAAAAAAATCTTCAGGATGGAGGGATTTAAAAAAATGTAAAACAAAATCTTAACTTTTCAAGATTTTGAACAATAAACTTAGAAGCATTTTCAGAATTTTGAAAGGTTACGAGAGAATAAGCCGATTTTTAAAAAGATTTCTGATAAAATTTTTAATTAATTTTGAAAGACTGTTTAAAATTTTGTTTAAGATCTTAAAAGATTTTCAAAATTGTCGAATAAAAAATCCAAATAATTTGAGGGAAATTTAAAAAAATGTTTTTAATTTAAAAAATTCTAACAAAATTTCTAATCACTTTAGAAGATATTATTAGGATGATTTGAAAAAAAACTTGAAATCTAATTTATAATTTAAAAGAGATAAACAATTTTTTAAAGACAAAATGTAGATTTTAGAAGGTTTTTAAATAAAATGTTGAAGCTTCTGAACCAAAATTTCTTAAGATTCCTGGGAACATTTTTATTATTGTTTGAAACTTAATTTTTAAAGAAAACTTTAAAAAAAATTTAAATACATTTTAAAAGATATCAAAAAATGTAAAAAAAATCTGTAAGATTTTAAGGGAACATTTTTTTAATTTTTGAATATTTTTCACAATTTTAGAAAAAAATCGAGGAAGATTAAAAGATAATTAGAAATTTTAGAAGTTTTAAAGAAACTAAAAATATTTTCAAACTGCAAGATTTTTGAAAGTTTATAAAATATTTTTTAATTTCATCCAACCTAGTTTTTGAAAGTTTATGGTGAGTAGAAGAGTTATATTTTTCAAGGGAATTAAAATAATATACAGGATTTCAATTATTTAGGTTTGTATTCATAAGTTAATAGTAATTAATAACAGTTACTTTTTTAATAATGGAAAGACTTTTACACTTCAGAAAATAAAAAAATTTAGATTGACGGACATAAATTTTTATGCTACTTGCCTTAGTTAGGAATTATTTATTTAACTAATTAATTATTGAAAGTAGAATTAATTTTCTGCATCATTCTTTCAAAAGTTACTTTTATTATGACCGTTCTGATTTTTCTGATATTACCGGTCGAATTTAATAGGAATATTTAGTAACTGTTTTTGACAGATTTTAAAGTTTTTACTGCATAATTAAAGCGACTGATTCTAACCAATTACATTTGTTTTATCTCGTTTCTGGAGGCTTTTGATCAAAGTTTTCACTTGTTATAAACCGTTTCTGAAAAAAGTTAAAATTGATAATAGGGGTTGTTTCTGGCTGCTTCTAGGTGTTTTTATTTATCATTGCTGGGGATCGAAAATAAATGTAACAAAAGGTTTGTTTCTCACTAATGGTTGTTGTTAATGGTTTCTGAGGATATTTATTAATATAGATTAGATTGCTATGGGCTGTTATTCTTGTTCAGGTATATTTGCTGGCTATGGGTTTCTATTCATCGTTCCTAAATTTTACTCTTGATGGATTGCTCTTGTCTTTTTTCATTGATGATGTGCTGTTGACTGTTGACAGGGCTTGTTGTTGACTGTCTCCACAGGATGTTATTTACTAATTCTATGACCTATATGATTTATAATTGAACGCTTCTATCAAAGTACTTATTTACTGTTCCTGGAGCTGTTACTGACCTATTTTCTATTTTCCTTCAGGAACTTCAGAACATTTTAGTATAGGAATAAGGAGTAATACAGAAAAGACCAACAGTTTTCCTCAACGAAAAAACAGGATGGCATCTGTAACCACATCTATCCAAATTGTTCGTATCTATTGAAAGGCTAAATGTAATTTTTTTATAAAAAGAGGAAGAGACCAGGTCCGCGAGCGATCGAAGGGCTCGATCCAAGGCCCCATCAGCGAGTCCAGAACAGCAGAAGGAAGAGGATACGAGACAGTTGCGAATGAGGCCCGTAGGCGGAGCTCGACTTTGTATCCATCGTTCGCCGCTCTCGTCGCATTGGTCCCTAACCTAACCTCGCCTCGCGAGAGAAAAAGAGACCAGAAGATCGTCAGCAAAAAGAGAGAGAAATAAAATGAGAGGCTGAGGACTGACTTTCCATCACCCACGTCGCCGATTGTTTCGCTTTTCGCTCCCGTTCTACGGCGTCCTTCCTCTGAGAAGCGGGGCCAGGATTTATGTTCCCGGCCAGTTGAGACGTTTCAAGAGATCGAACGCGATATTGAAAGAGGATGGCTACCGAGCAGAGCCAAGTCACTCCTGTCGTTTTATTCTGCCTTGCTCGTCACGCCAAGTAGGTCTGCTTGTCCAAGAAAACGTTTAATTCTTGACGTTAACCTGTCCGATTGTAGTGTTCTAAATTTCAGGTCCAATTCATTTTCTTCTTTTCTTTTATGCACTTTATCAGTCAAAGTCCGCAAATTTGAATTGTAGACATTTTTTGAAGTGAAACCTCTTACTGAACTTTTACTGAACCAGGTGTTCAGATAAAATGATCTTTCATGTTTGTTTCAATTTTCGATAGATTAAAGCCCCCAATTTCTTGAGTTAGCATGATATAAAGATTCTCATCATTTTTCAACTCTAACACATAACATTTAGTGACCTATAATTAGGTTTTAAATAAATTTTTTAATTACAAAATACAACGTTTTAGTACTTGATATTCTATTTTAAAAAATAGAGACGAAGAAAAATTCTAATAATTACAGTGCTATAAATTGTATTTTTCTTTAACATACTGAGCTAACTGCATTTTTTCTTAAGTTGTAATAAAAATTCGAAAACAATCGGTTCTTTCATTTCGAACAAACGACCTCACTACCACTTTCAACCGAGTAAAGAGTAATTTTCCGTGAAAGAAAGAAACAACAGGAATACTATATGGTCGTAAACGCCTGAGGCAACAAAGTGGTCCCGTCAAAGTCCGGTGAAATAACACGTTTCCATTTAATTTCAGTTTACTACTGTAAAATTGCTCCCTAATAACAACAATGGAACTGAGTTCATGGTATAATAAGGGTGATTTGCACGTCGGTCGTGTGTATGACTTTGCGAAAATGCTTCGCGGTTTCTCGGGTCCCACTTTCCAAGACTTTTTCTTTTACTGCAACCGTGCATTCTCACCACAAAGACATATTTCATTTTTGCACTATAGAAATAAGATATCAACAACAACTAAAGATATCATATTATTTGGAATTTTTAACCTGTTTTGAAAATAAAAGTTTGCATTTTTCCGAAGTAAACAATTAGAAACTTGAGTCTACAAAAAAGAAACTTTTAAAACTCTAGCAACCAAAGTTACAATTTAAAATTTGAGGACCTGAAAACCAACACTCTTTGGATTCAAATCCTAAGAAATCCTAGTCACTTTTCACTGGTTTTATAGTGGAAGAAAATTTACGGGAACTAAAAGTCTTTTTTTGCATTGATGATTTAGTAGTTACTGAAAGTTCAGTGACTTTTCCTAATAATTGCAAGAAATCAGTAGAACAAAAACTGGAATGAGACAAATGAGACACTGATTCTCAGTTAGCTTCCATTCAATTCAAAGAGTAAAAATTCTGCTGCAAATAACTCATTTTGTTCAAAAAAATTGTAAAAATTCTAGTTACGAATTTAGTAAAATCTGGCACTATTTCATTAGTGACTGCATACTAGATTAATTTAAGAATGATCGTTTTTATTTTAGAAGAAAGGTTCCCTTTATAATAAATATCGTGTATAATTATGCATATAGATTCCTAGTATAATAAAAGAGGCATTCAGTCGATTTGAAATTTGTTCCAGTTATTAAAAGGAAAAAAACTTCGTTGGATCGCGCCATTCATTGATATGCAAAATATTAAAAACCCGAAGCGGCATCTCAAATCGATAAGATCTCGTATAATGTCTCCGAGAGTGCGTGGAACGAGCGCGTAAGTGGCGGAAGATGATTGCAAAACAAAATATGATAAAAAAGAAAAAAAGAAGATCAACGATTGGTCGTCACAGAGAAGAAGAAAAACCATGTCGCACGGATAATCCTTGACGAAGACTACCCATGGCGATCGTTTTGCCGGTTTTTCTCGGTTATTAAGAAACCATCAATCTTACTCGCTGATCTGATCGGTCCATACACTGCAGGGTTTCCTTTTCTTTCCTTTTTGTTCTTGTCCATTCACCCAACAAGTATATAAAATCTACATGACATATAAGCTATTCCTAAAGTTAATTTGATTAAACATATGAGTTGAAAATAAAAATAAAACCCCACAGGTCTCATTATTGATAAAATAGTCAATTTTTTCCTTTATAAGATAGGATGGCTAGCGAGAAGATGGTTCCTTTCAAAACCCAACAACACCGATCCCATTCCGTAAATATTTGTTCCGTCGCCAAATTTTTTCCCATACATGAACCAGCATCCAATAGGATAATACTTTGCACAGGGATGAGCCCGATCAAGTTCTATAGATTTTTGAAAACAAGAAAAATTAAGCTTGTTGAAAAATAAAAAAGTGTTTTTAGCGGTTCTGCCATTTAACTTGAACCAGAAATTTGTCTCAACTAGAAACCCAGAAACCTTAATCCAAATTAACAAAAGTTTCATTCCGAAACAAAAATAATTTTTTCTGCGTTTAATCTGAAGTTGTTAAAATTCAATAGTTTTTAAGTTAAAGGTATACACAAGCCTCCCAAGGGGGCAATTATTTTAAACGAACCTACTCATAATATAATAAGTCCAGTGGATGCCTGTCTGTGTATTCAATCAGATTTTAAGCTGTTTTGAGTCTCAAATTTAAAATATATATTTTGACAGTTTGATCGTATGAAACTAACTAATTAAAAGTGAATGATAATTAAATAAATTATTCAAATTTAATGAAAACCTACCCCATTTCCATTTTATCGGGATTACGGAAATTTCCATAATACTCGACCTAGCGTCAATAGTGTAATAAAATAAAATTTGTCCGTATCCATTCAGGTTTAGAAGTTATTTTTTAATAATTTTTTTTTATAGTTATGAAGTCTTTTGAAGAGTTGTCGGCCTTCCCATTCGTTCTACAGGGAAAAGGAACCGACGGCTCGTGATGATTAACTTCGGATCCATTTTGAATCTCAGACTGAATCAACGTTTTTGTTGTTCTTTGACCAAATTAAGATTTTAAAAGATTAAATATGCTGGGGTTTCTATTTCCATTCTTAAGATTGCAGTTTAATCTTTTGTATTCCAAATGCAATAAATCATCTGTAATTACAAATCGTAGGCATGTGATTAAGAAATCCAAAACTCACCACTTGTTTTTTGGCCAAACAACAGACAATAAGATCCATAATGGGACTTCAAAATCAACATGAATTGAATAAGGTACATTAAAATATTTCAAACTTCATTCAATAAAAGCTCAAAAACATTTTCATTCTCTAAAAAATGGAAAACACTTCGACATTTGTATAAGGGTGAGTTATTCACAACATGCATTTAATGTTATCGATTTCTGGTTAATTCCTTTCATGATTGGTTGATTCATTATAAAGCAATTGAATTCGAACGAATATGAATTAATTTCGAGAAATGATGCGAGCACATCTTGACTAAATACAAAACGAAATGAATAGTATTTACAAAAAATAAAATTTACCATCATTGCAGTGTTAAGTAGTTGGGAACACTGAGACCGCCAACAGCATTGTATCTTCTCGAGGGGCACAGAAGTTTTAGGAGCACAAAAAACAGCGGAACACAATACTTTATTACCCTGACCCGCCTCTTTCCTCCAATCTCACCTTTAGTCTTTCACTTTTTTTCCTTTTTTTTACTTTACATTCGATTTTGTGAAGACAGTGTACATATTTTCTTTATATTACATTGGAATATCCTGAGAGTTTTGCCATCAGACATAAAATGTTTTTATTCGACGAATTTGCATTCACAATTTTTAATCCCAGAATTTGTGAGAATAGCTTTTGAAAGCTATGATTCCTGATTGCAAATATCGGTTTCTGGGAATTGGTAAGAAATTATTAAAACGCGGTTTCATATGAAGAGAGAAAGGAGATAGATAACAAATACAGGAGGAGGATATAAAAGCACTCTAGCATATTTTATGGAAGGTTTTTAATTGTTTTTCGAAATTTTTGCGAACATTTATAACAATTGAAAGGATTATTATTATTTTTGTGATGATCTCAGAGTAGTTAATAAGATTTCACGGAAGCTGACGTGTCTGACTTATGTAGTTGTAACTACTTTAACTTATCTTCTTTATACATGTAGTTGTTTTTCAGAATAAAGATGTTTTGTATCTTAATAACATATAAAATGATACGTTTTAAATAAACAATTATTGCCTTCTAAAATCTGGTGTGCACACTTCAATAAAATACCTAGTAATTGTTATATTCAGTTTAATTTTATTTGATTACATTAGATTCCTTTGAATACCACTAAACTTCCAATTTCAGTGAATTTCATCAAAGTCGCATGAATTCTTATCAAACATAATTATTTTACTTCTTACTATTTAGTAGAATTCCAGTTGATTTCATTTCATTCCATTAAATATCGCGGATGCAACTGAATTCCACTGGATGCCATTGAATTGTGTTGATTTTTTTTAATTTTTACAATGTATGTATGTATTATTATGGATCCTTTTCATTTAATCGCATAGTAATTTGATTAAAAATTGATATTAATTATAATATGCATAATATATTTATGTATTTTATTTGTTATATTCTAGAAAACAAAATGTTAACATAAATCATTTATTAATTCGTTATCGTTCTTTACTAAATGCGTGAATGATAATTGAATCAAATGTATTATTTATTAAAAATTATAAATACAATAATTATTTCATGATCTTGTCGCAAATGTAATCGAACAAAATTTATTATTCATAATGATTTTTACCCCACAATTAGGCACTTTAAATTTTTCAAACCTGTTCATTTTGATTGAAATCAATATTGCGTTGGAATGGATTGAAATTCATATGAAAAAAAAAACAATTTTTTAACTTTCGAAACTTTTTGGTTCTGAAATAAAGAACGAATTGGTTAACCGGAATTCTGTAGCCGACGGTTATTGTTTTATCTAATGAAATGCTATCCAAAAATCGAATAATCCAATTGCATGCCAAACGTCGACAGATACGTTAAAAATTTTTTTTAAAGAATTCAAGGTTTTCAAAATATCTTTTATTTTTCTTTTCACTATTTTTTGATAGGATTCGTCTTTTTGGTTTTATGTGCGAGAATCAATAAGTTGAAAATTATAATTTTAAGCTAAATGACAGATACATAAAAAAGTTTGAAAAAAAATTGTAGATGTAAGAAACTGTAAGAACTGTACGAAAATTTAAAATTTAAATGTGGAGCCAAACGACGCAAAATATTGCGAAAAGTTTGAAGAATTCATTGTAGATTTTTTTAAATCATACAAAATTTTGAAAATTCATTAGTTAATAGGACTTATCATTTCGGTTTTGTTTATCGAAAATACTATGAAAAAAATATAAATTTCAAATTTAGAGCCAAACGACGAGAGATACGAAAAAAAGATTTAAAGTGGAATTGCAGCTATTAAAAAAACCTACTAAATTATTTTGAACATTTTTATAGCACTTGTCATTCTGGTTTTATTTATCAAAAATACTATTCCAGAAATAGGTAATTCCAATTTTAACCCAAACGAACCAATATATGCACATCCAATTTTTATGTTTACGTCTTTAGAGAATGTCCGTCGATGATTTGTTAGCTAAGGCAAAAAAAATCGTATCACACGTTTTTAAGAAAAAAGATTTTTTCATTTTTAACAATGAAGAATCTCTTTTTTTCTCGAAAACGAATTAAAATGAGTGTAGCAGTTCATTGTTCAAAAATGTTCAGGTTCCTAAAATCGATTAAATGGTACTTTGTCCAGATCTCTATATTGTTTAATTCAATAAATTTGTCCAATAATATAGAAAAAATTAATGAAAACCCACTAAAATAGCATTTATTTTAACGAAATTTAACATTTAATTTTTAAAACCATTGGTTTTTAGTTCATTGACTATGTAAATAATGAGATTATTAAGGTTCATGTGCTTCAAAGTTAAGAAAAATGGGATTTTATCTCAAAAATCGAAGAAATATCATTTTTACCGTTGAAAAATCTCATTTTTTCTGGAAAACTATGCAAAACATGCATAGCAGTTCATGGTACAAAATTGTTCAGCTTCTTGAAATCTATTAAACTGTACCCTTACCAGATGTACATCTTGTGTGCTTTAACAGAAATTTTTAAGAATCTATCAAAGCTACTAACATTGCATTTAGTTTGAAGAACTTTAAGTTTTCATTTTTAAACAAGTTTTTTTAGTTGATTATCAATTTTGACATTCTTTCGCCTTCCTGAAATCTATAAAAGGATAGCGCTTTAATATATTTTTGATATTTCTTTGAAATTTTTTGTTAAGACACACAAAAATATGCATCTGGTAAGGATAAATTTTCTTAGATTTCAGGAAGGGAAGTAATTTTTAACTATGCACTGCTATTCATATATTTTGGCTCGCTTTCGAGAAAAATTATATTTCTAATTGTTAAAAATGAAAAAACTCTTTTTTCTGAAAAATGTTTCGTACGATTTTTTTCTTTCATAGTTCAAAATAACTGGAGAGCATCCCCGAAACACATACAAAACAAAAGCTGGATGTACAAGTACTTTTGGATTTAACTTATTCGAGGCTAAGTCTGTTCAAGTATCACGTAAGCATTTGTGTGTGGGGGGCCTTCGTAATTTTGATTATTTTTTACTTGGGGAAAGGGGGGGGGGGG
>NC_046661.1:121836757-121845303 GCF_010883055.1 Belonocnema kinseyi
ATGGGGGTGGGCGGGGGGAATAAATGCGATCTCAAAAGTTCTTACGTAATACTTGAACAGCCCTCTATCCATTTAAGTCTATTATTTAATGATTGTTGGTTTTTAATCCAAAGAGAGAATCTGTCTAGAAACTAGTCGATCTGAGAGTTACATCCCCAAAAAATGCAACACCGGAAAATTTTTCCACCCGGAAATAATAGGTAATAAATTATAGGGAAGGCCATATTGAATTGAACATGCAAATTTTTTAATAAGAGCCAAAATTCAGCTGTCTAGGGGACTACAACATTGATTCAATATATTTAAAAAAAATGTAAACACAAGTTTATTACAAATATCGACGGCTCTAATTCTATTTGCCGATCCACATCGCCTTCAATATATAATAGAGAGGTCGATATGTTTCTCTGAAATTACAATGATTATTACCAGTACAAATGTTTGAACTAAGTTCTTGCTTTTCAATACAAATGACTATTTACTTGCCACTAGTAAGGATAACGAGAAACAATTTTTTTAATAACTGTATCTCCAAAGCGTTACTTTGAGAGGTAACGCGATGAACACTGTGAAAAACAGAATTTTTTTCCTTCAGGCTCACTCAGAAATTAAATAAATGAATAAATTTCCGTCTTATCTTGAAGTGCATCCACCCCTTACATAGGGTATGATTCAAAGGGGTGGTATGTTTCGTCCGATATGACCTCGCGTGACGGAGTGCGGCGGTGCAATAAATCGCCGGTACGCGAGTTAATTTTAAACCTGCACGACTTCCAGCCGTGATGACAACGCGGTGCTTTCTCTGTCCCAGCAGTTCTTGGTTATTCAAGATGAGCACTCCATTTTACGACTATAACCCGAGCAAAATAGACGCGTCCATCTTCCAGAATTATACTCAACCCCCTCATGTTTCTTAATTTTTTCCTTCTTTCTTTCTTTTTTTTCCTCCTGCGCTTCTTCATATCCTCCTTCTCCCTGCGCCGATTGGTGCGAGGGCTGTTATGAAATTAGCATGAGCGATCGGTCCAAGAAAGTAATCGCTTGCAAGGCTTCAGGATTCGGTAAGAGCCTTAGTCCAAACTTGCCCTTCCCTTCTCAAAATTTCATTGGTCCCGGATTCATAATTCATACTTTCCAATCGGAACGAATCGAAAAGTAGGTAGGCCCGGGCTTGTTCAAAAAAATATCGGAACTGGGGCGTCGGAAGCATAAAAATCAAAAAGTTTTAGATTAAGTATAACAATGGCTATGTCCCCTGTAAAATTTGTTATACATTTTTTTATTGTTTTAATAAATTGAAATTTGTAAAAAAAATAGAAGAAAAGTATCAAAATTGTGTAATTATTCAAGAAATAGGTAGCATAGGTTACCAATTTGAGAAAAAGTAGACATCTCTGGCTCCATTTTTAGAAAGTTTGAAAATGAACAATACTTAATTGTCTAAATAATCACATGATGTTTTTTAAGAAATTTGCTACTCCAAAAAATAAACGACTATTGCATATTATTTAGAAAATACATTTATTCTTTACATTGTTCTTAAAACAAATATAGTTTCAATAACTTACTTGTTTAACAATTAACAGTTGTTTGGAAGGTTATGAGGGATATTTATTTTGTCCATTAGTATTTATTTTGATTGAAAAAGACAGCATAAAATGCTTAAAATTAACAGTAAGACATAGAAACGAGTTTTTTGGTCATATTTTAGGTTGTGGGGTAGCGAGGGGTGGGAGGCGGGTGGCGTAAATTTTAATAACGTTTATTTCATGGATGAAAACTCTTTAGTTTTTTTATGCAAGTCTTCCTCAAAATGATGTTCAATTCAAGACAAATATTTTGTTTATCACATGTGCGTTTATAAAAATAGAGGATTTTAATCCTGGACAGATTCGTAATTTGCTATGTTCCTTCAGGTGAATCTGAGTAGTATTAGTTGAAAATGAGTTTTTTTAACTTAGAAATGCGAAGCTTTTCATTTTGTTTGTGAAATTAATTTTAAAAAATTATAATTGCTGATAGTCAACCAATTTTCTAGTTAAGACTGTCAGATAACGCATTTTGAGACAAACATAGCTTTAAAAAAACTAAATAAAATAGTGGTTATTATAGTTAAACAAATATTTATAAGAAGGTATAGCATCTATAAGCATATTAAGCAATTTAATTTAAAATAAAAGACAAGCTTCACAGAAAATTGAAAATCTATGAATTTTTTATAATGATTTCTTATAACAGTAATTATATAAATTGTATACATCTTTGCAATGTTCTGTTGCACTAAAGATAAACTGTATCAGCTGTAGTTAACAAATTTAGATCATTTAACTATTCCATTGATAAATTGTTCACTTAATTTTTTTACAACAATTAGGTTGATTATTATACAAATTAAATGCGTTCGTTTAGTGTATCTCCATAGATGCCAATCTTGTGACGGTCTGGTATCTTATCGGAAAAAATTATATTTGCGAACAATCAATTTAACAATTGTGTTGTAATTAATTAACATTTATAACTGGAAAGTAAAATAAAATATGCATTTTTATCTTCTTTATGTAAGTACTTTCATAAACAACAAGAAAAGAAAACACGCGATGTGCTTTAAAAAATAATAGAATAGGATATAGAATAGGATAGCAATAACATTTTGAAAGCATGAAAGCAAGACATTAATATAAAAAAAATATTAAAATGGTTAACAATAGTTATTAACATAGACAAAAGAGGATGTACATTATTTTTCACATCATGGACACAAGGAAAAAAATCATTAGAAATAATAATTGTGCATGTTTTGAAGAAGGCATAGGTCAATCCATTTCTCTAATTCTTTATTTTCTCTTTATCTTGCTATTGCAAAAGTTTAGTTAAGCTAACTATTTAGATAGTAAGATATGGTACTGCTATTTTATTAGCTGATATCACTATTTTATTAGTTGACACCACAATACCATTAGTTGTCGTGACTATTCAATTAGTAATAGCAACTAAAAAATGGTTATCCTAACTAATAAAATAGCAGTACCATATCTTGCAAACTGAATAGTCTGCCCAACTAACCATTTTTTATGTATGCTATCAATTTCTATTCCAAACTTTCTAATCCTTTGCATCTTCTTCAGCAGGTCCATCATGAAAATCATTCAACAATAAATAAAAAGTAGAGAGCGCGATCCAGGTGAAATGCAATTTACGAAAATGTAATATACAAACGAGAAAAATCGCAGCTTAAATTGATTGATAGGATATTAAGTCACAAAGGTGTCCGATTCATTGTTAGACAAGGTAAGTGCGTTGCCCGGGATCGTGTTGGACGTCAAAAGTAGTTTGTGACGACTTGCACTGTCTTATGCTTGTTTCTGTCATCAACAATCTGTCATTTTGATGGTTAACGTCGCTACTGACTTGTCTCTTCGGCTATGAAGATAAAAATAGTAATATCTCGTGAGCAGAGCATAAATTTGTTTTGTAGCCAAACCCCCTGATGCTAATGAATTTATCTTAATGCCTCTGTCACCATGTCTTTGCATCACGACTTTTTTTAAACGGTCATTTTTCTCCAAAGATTACATTTCCAGATAGCGTGCAATGGGTACAGATTAAATTAAGTTATTCAGATAATCTTAAAAATAAAATAATCTCAAATTAATTCAGAATCATCCAAAAGTAACTTAGAGCATATTTTCTTTCATTTTAACATCTATATGACTGTAATAATATATTCTTAAACTTTCCATGTGGAAATATTCTCGTGGTCTTGTTTCGTCCCCCAATGCCACGACTTTATAATATTGGGTCAATAATCTAATTAATTTATTGGAAATAACCAAATTCTCCGCCTGAACCGTTTCCAATTGGAAAGCATAATATTGCGCAATATACTCCAAAGAGTACTCGCGCACTGTGACCTTTGCCAGGCAAGAATCGCGACCGTCTCTTGTCCTGTCCCCTGAGAAACTGCGTGAGCCGGCAGTTCTAGGAATTGCAAAATGGGAACGACTTTTATGGAAGCTGAAGTGTATCTATAAAATATTTCAAATTTAGTTTTACTTAACAATACAATTCGATGGTGTCATAAAAAAGAAAGAAGAAGATATTTTAACAGTCTGAACAAATTTTACATCAAACTTTCCTGTGAAGTCGGTATTTTCGAGATAATTAATACTCACCATTTTTCTAACGTATTTCATCATGTGTCCGCCAACAATTTGTGAAAACGCTTGAATAAGGTCCTTTTTGGCTTTTCATAATATCAAAAAAAATATATTGTTGAGGAAAACAATAAATTTTGAACTTTAACAAAAATCTCGAATGTATTTTGAAAAAGACAGCAATTTCCATGAGAATCGGATGAGAATCGCATTTAAAATTTGTAAGATTAAAATAGTAATAACTTCGTAAAAAAAAACTTTCGGCAAATCTTTAAGGTTCTTGTACTTATATTATTCCAATTGTAGAAAATATGTGTAAGTTGAAAATTATTCTAATATAATTCAATAGAACTTAGTTTAATCCAATGAAATTAATTGGAATTCAATGGAAGTCAATGGAAATAATGAATTTCAATGAATTTTTATTAAATTTAATTGAATAAAAGAAAATTCATAGGAATTCAATGAAAATGGAATTTAATGGGAATAATGAAACTTAATGGAATTTAGTCAAATTTTATGGAATTCAATGGTATTCGACGGAATTTTTATAAACTAATTAAATATGTAGTCAATTCACCCACTTTGCAGCACATCGAGTGGAAATTAATAGGTCTGATGGAAATTGAACGGAATGCAATGAAAGTGGAATTTAATCAAATTTAATGAATATTTTAGTTCAGTCCAGTAGAATCCATTGTGATTCAAAGAAAAGTCGATGAAAATAATGAAACTTAATGAGATTTAATCGAATATAATAGAATTCAATAATATTTGTCGGAATTTGTATGAATTGATTAAATTAAAACTGAATGCACTCACTTTACAACGCGTTGAGTGAAATTGAATGGGATTAATAGAAATTAAATGGAATTGAATTAAAGCCAAATTGAATTTAGTTTAATCTCATAGAATTCATCATGATTTAATGGATATCAATCGAAATAATATAACTTAATGAGATTAATGGAGTTTAATGGAATTCAATGCAATTTGTATGAACTGATTTCAATATTCTTAAATTCAAAACAAAATTATTTAATTTTGAACGCTCTGAATTAGAAATTACACAATTTATACTTACTGCTAATAAAACAGTATAATTTCTTATTTTTTAGTCTGAAGTTTTTTAATTTTGAGGGCTTTTTTTAAAAAACTGTTTAATTTCAAACACTATCAGTTAAAAATTATTGAACTTCAAAATATTGAAAACTTTTCCATTTAAATTGTGACAGTGAGGATGAATTTATATTTTCATCTTAAAGAAATTTGTCTTATTGATTTTAATGTTAAATAATAGATTTTTATGCAACAAAAGTTTAAAATTTAAGCTGCCAGAATTATTTAAATTCAAAAGTATACATTTTTTAATTATTGAAGTTTGAACGATTTTAATTAGAACACAATTTCAATCTGAAATTATTCTATTTCGATAGTCTTCAATTCAAAACAAAATTGTTGAATTCTGAACTCTCTGAATTGAAAATTATACAATTTCAACTTCTTTATAATAAAATTGTCAAATTTCCGAAGTCTAGTCTGATATTTTTCAATGTCGAGAGCTTCAGATTGAAAATTATTCAATTAAAAATTTTCTACTTAAAAAAGATTTTTTTCGATTTATCATAAAAAGAGTAATGTTGAAACAGACGTACTGTCACGTACATTTTTTTAAAACCTCATTTCTGGATTTCATAGAAATGAATTATGTCAAGATATGTCAAAAAATGAAAAAATATTTGTACCGATACACAGCTTCCTCTATGAGGAAGAAAAATATATATTATTATAATTTTCTGTAGTTTCTCTAGCAATATGGAATCTGAAAAGATTATATTCAATCAGTATTTTAGCTAAATTCAGCAAATATTCGATTTTACGATCAATGATAAAATCAAAATAAAAGCATCCGAAATAACATGTGAAAAACATATTTATTTCTTTTAAAAATCCTCAACGTTTCGACCAACACTGCGGGTCTTCATCAAGAGTCGACATACAAATCTATAATTTAATAAAAAATTGTATGAGCGTAAACGTTCTAATAATTAGTGTCGTAAAAAGGATATCGGTTTGAACAAAATAAAAAAGTTATTATATTGAAACATACCTGAGTCAAAAAACAAAGTCATATTTTATAAAAACAAACAGCGTCATTTAAACATTTTTTTTTTCTTTTTTTCTTTTTTAAGAAATTTTTTAACAGGACAAAATTTCTATTGATTGAAGCCTCAAAGATATTGGAGAGGCTCCAATAATTTATGAAAAATGTCACATAATTGAAACGATGTTTACAGACGGACGATACATGATTGACTGTTATGAAAAGTCGTAATTACAGAGGTGACAAATATTAATAAACCTCTGATGAAAAGGCGCGCCAAAGCTTGAGAATATAAGATTGAATAAATTAAGTTGATTTAAATTAGAAGAATTTAAAAGGGGGGGGGGGCTTATGCATAATGCTTTGATAAATTTGGTTTATATTCAATATTTCAGTTTTTAAATTTATTGAAGTGTTGATATATTTATTAATAAAAATTGATTCAATGATACGTCTTTTAAAAGTATTATTTTATCTGGCCAAGATTTCAATATTAGCAAAATCAAAAGCATGACTAAATTTCCACGAATGTTGTGACAAACCTGTGTTCAAATTTCCAATTCTACAATCTCTTTTATGTTCGTAAATTCTACTTTTCAATCTCCTGCCAGTTTCACCTATGTAGTGTTTTTGACAACCATTGCATTTTATTAAATAAACCACATTAGACAGATTTTTTATTGTTTCAGAATCTTTTTTGTTACTCAATAATTTTTCTAAAGTATTGTTATTTTTAAAATAAACGTTAATATTACATTTTTTTAAGGATCTTCGTAATCATTCAGAAAGGCCTTGAACATATGGTAAGGCAACTTTTAGATCAGTTTTTTTGTAATTTTATAACCATTTTTTCTTCTTCTTTTCTATAATGGAAGTGTTGTATATTTCATTAATACGTTTTTTGATTACATTTTCTATTAACAGCAAGGGATAATTGTTTAATTGTAAGGTGGTTTTCAATTGGTCTAAATTATCTTTTCTATATTTTACAGCACTTAATTTTATGCATCTGTCCATTAAACCTTTAATCGATCCTATTTTTTGACTGAACAAATGATGGGATTCATAATTTAAGTAACAACCTGACCAAGATGGTTTCTTAAACCAGTTTGTGATTAAATTTCCACTAGGTATTTTTTGAATTTCCAAATCTAAGAAACTTAAGATGTTGTTATTTTCTTTTTCAAGAGTAAATTGAATGTTTTCATCGATACTATTAAATATATTTAAGAGCTCTATAATTTTGTTAGTTGGAACGATTGTTAAAATGTCATCTACGTAACGTTTATATAAAATTGGTTTGAATGATAATCTAGATAAGGCTCTTTTTTCAATATCTTCTATAACTAAATTTGAATTTATGGGAGATAATGGAGATCCCATTGAATATCCTGATAACTGTTTATAAAATTTATTATTAAAAGAAAACACTGTATTATTAAAAACAGTTCTAAAGGCAATTAAAAATTCATTTTTTGACATTTTTGTTAAGTTTTTATATAAATTTAATTTTTATTTTACACAATCTAAAGCTAAATCCAGGGGTATATTATCAAACATTGAAACGACATCTAACGAAACTAATGAATGGGTATGAGGTATTCTAATGTTATTAAGATTTTGTTTGAGATCCCAACTGTTTTTTATAAACGACTCAGTTTTTCCTGAAATAAGTTTTAAAGTGTTTGATAAGTGTTTTGCTAGGTTTTAAGTTGGTGATCCAATTGTGGAAACAATTAATCTCCCGGTTTGACCTGGTTTGTGTACCTTTGGGAGTGCATAAGCCTTTGCCACAACACTACTATGCGTTTTCAATCTATATGCTACTGATTCATTAATGTATCTTTTATTTTCCCATCTGGAAACAATATCATTGCATTTATTTTCGACTGTTGAAACTAAGTTAGTTTTTACATTTTTGTATAAATTATTGTTGTTCAAAATGTTTTCTATAGTGAAATTATAATCGTTCCTATTCGCTGCCACCATAATATTGCCTTTATCGGCTTTTACAAATAATAAATCTTTGTGGTTTTTTTGAAAATTTATAATGTTTTCTGTAATTTTATTATTATTTTTAAATTTGTTATTTCTATTATGATTTGAAATTAATTCAATTTCTGTCCTTCTAATTTTTAATTTATCCTCTTCTTTTTCTAGATTTTTATGGAGTTTTCAATATTGGTAATGATATTGTTCACTGGAATTTTATCGGTATTGTAGGGAACACCAAATTTTTTCCCAAGGCTAAAGATTCAGCAATTTCATCAGGGATTTTTACATTTGAA
>NC_046661.1:121845403-121864592 GCF_010883055.1 Belonocnema kinseyi
CTCAAGCTTTGGCGCGCCTTTTCATCAGAGGTTTATTAATATTTGTCACCTCTGTAATTACGACTTTTCATAACAGTCAGTCTTGTATCGTCCGTCTGTAAATATCGTTTCAATTATGTGACATTTTCCATAAATTATTGGAGCCTCTCCAATATCTTTGAGGCTTCAATCAATAGAAATTTTGTCCTGTTAAAAAATTTCTTAAACAAAAAAAAAAGAAAAAAAAGTTTTTAAATGACGCTGTTTGTTTTTATAAAATATGACTTTGTTTTTTGACTCAGGTATGTTTCAATATAATAACTTTTTTATTTTGTTCAAACCGATATCCTTTTTACGACACTAGTTATTAGAATGCTTACGCTCATACAATTTTTTATTAAATTATAGGTTTGTATATCGACTCTTGATAAAGACCCGCAGTGTTGGTCGAAACGTTGAGGATTTTTAAAAGAAATAAATATGTTTTTCCCATGTTATTTCGGATGCTTTTATTTTGATTTTATCATTGACCCTAAGACCGAATATTTGCTGAATTTAGCTAAAATACTGATTGAAAATTAAAACGGTCGAAGAAAGGAAAAACAGTTTGGATCTGCTGTATCTAAAATAGTTTTGTATATTTGTTAAGATTATATTCATATAGAAAAAGAAAAAAATTGAAAATCTTATGCTTTTGAATTTGGAAAAAAGTTTGTTAGTACTTTTTTCAAAATAACTGAATAGCAATATTCGTTTTTAGCATCACCCTAATTTGACAGAATAACGTGCATTTCAGGTAGATTTTTTTTATAGAAACCCAACTAAATCGACTGGGAAGAACCACGCCTGTTCGCCAATCACGTTGGCATCGACGTGCCCTTTGTTTCCCGACTGGACGGGCCCTATAACGCAGCAGCTAAGGACTCGGTGGCCATCGCTAGACGTCCATTAAATACAGAAATGAGGCTTCCAAGCGCGTCCTGAACGAGTCGGACCAGATCCTGCTGCACAGGGCCCCGACTCTGGAGAACGCGAGAGTGAGAAAGAAAACGAGAAATAAAGGAAGAACAAGAGAGAAAGAAAAATACAGAGTCGGGTCAGACCGGGCCACGTTTAGCTGAGGTCGCCCGGGGCCCTCAGACCATTAACAAGGAGCGCAGCAATTTATGGACGGACTCGCTCATTTCCACTTTATTATTATTTTCTCATCTCAAAGATGGTCTTCCTCCTCGTTTTGTTCCCATTTTCCCTTCCTCTCCAACCGACACCATCCCCTCATTTTCTCTCTCACTTCCTCTTGGAATTAAATACAACTGTTTCGAAAAAGGAAGGCAGAGCTGTGATGCCAACTTTTTCGAATAATTAGATATTTCATTGGGTTTGGAAAATTCGAAATTAGCTATGCCTTTCCTTAATCAACATAACCTGCATAAAATATATCGAAAAGGCCTTTCGGTCAAATTGGCCCATTACGACTTTTTAGCATCCTGTGAATCATCATAAACATGAACTCTCAGCTAACTTGACCGAAAAGCCATATATTTTGTGTGAAGTCCTTAACAGAAATATTCAAGCCGGAGTCTCAGGGTTTCAACTACTGTTAAATAGGGAATTGAAAAGTCTTGTTTAATTTTATTTTTAGTGAAAATTAGAGAAAATGATTAACAATGCCAACGAAAATCGGTTTTTCATATTGAACCAAGTTTATTTTCAGCGATTTGCACTTCTGCCACATTTGTGCGCAGGCCTTTGAAAATTAAAGGTCATAGCATCAACAACTATAATTTGGTGATTGTGAATTCTCGTTTGTTAAAGCTCCTTCGGCTTTAACAAACACATTCTCCTCGTGTATCTCGTATTTCGCACTCGATTTTGTCCACAGCGCGAACTTTTCTCCATTATGTTCAACTCTATCACGTCAAATGGTCGGGAACCTCAAGAAGCTAACCCATAGTTGGAAATTGTTCAGGAGAACGGAAAAACTATTCACCGAGTACGTTTTGGGATAACCTTTTGGGAACTTTGTTACTTAATTAAAAATAGTCAGATTCAATTTTTTCACTTTTTACAAAAGCACGACACGTAGGACAGATTGGACAATACAAAAAACCAAAAAAGTGAATTTGGACAACTTTGAAAATTAGCCCCTTATGGTTCCCGACCATTCAAATGTACATTATATTTATTCATGTACCTCGGATTGGGCTGCATATTTAGACAATGCAAAATAAAGTACAAATTTTATTTTAAATGATTAGTATTTGTTTCTTATTTTGCATTAAATTTTATTCTTTACTACCATGAAAAATATGTATTATTTCAATAAATTTATATTATAATAATTCATAATACGCGTTAGTGTTGAAACAGAAGTATTTTCTTTCATTGTCTTATTTGTCTAATTAAGAAAAAGTGCGCATCCTATTAACTGTAAAATATAGTTATTTAGTAAGATGTGTGTAGACATGGCCCTACGTGATATAGGAGCCATATAGCGACTTTCCCCGAATATTGCCGAATGGGGATAATAATTTAAAATAATTTATAATAATTTATAATAATTAATAATTTAAAATACGCATCCCAGCGTAAGATGGTTCTAAGCAAATTTGTAGATATAATTAAGGCGACAAATTTGTTTAGCGAAAACGTTATTGTAGCTGGTGTCCTTTTTCCGAAAAGATAATTTTTTTATTTTAAACATATTCTTATAAAAAGAATTTATAACAAATTTGAAGATATTTTTTGGCCAAATAACTTTTGTCTTTTCATTTTTTCCGTCTCGTGCGTTTTCCAGAAATTAAATTTTTTTAAACTTGTTTTTTACGATTAAAAAAAAATCTACTCATTCAGTCGAAAAATCATTTATAAAAAATTTGTGGATCCTTTTAAGGCAAACAATTTATGGGTATTAATTTTTTTTGCGTACCTTGTGTCGTTTTTCAAAAAGATTATTTTTTGATGTCGAATGTTATTTTTTACGATTAAAGCAAAAAGTACGCGTTCTATGAAAAATTATACATGACAAATTTGGATGAGTTTTACTTTTTTTCTTGATGAGCTACTTTTGTTTATTCATTTTTTGTGTATAGTTTGTGTGGTTTGTCCAAGAATTTAGCTTTTCAATTTTAATGTTGTTTTTTACAAATAAAACAAAAACTACGCGATACGCATCCAATTAAAAATCTAATTCATTACAAATTTATAGCTCTTTTTTGGATAAACAGCTTTTGTGTTTCTATTTTTTCTCGTAGCTTGTATCGTTTATTCAAAAATTTTCTCATTTATAATGTTGCTTTTACTAATAAAACAAAAAATACGTGTCATATGAACAAATATTTATAACAAATTTGTATATCGTTTTTGTTTGCACAATTTTTGTCGATACATATTTTCAATTTACGGTATTTAAATGAGATTAAAATCAAATTTAAAATCCTATTTAACATCCAATAATTAAGTTAATGTGAATAATTCCTCAAAACAAAATCAAGAATCTAACGACCAAATTTGGACAAACACCATAAAATCTCCCCATTACAATCTGAAAATGAGAAAAAAAAAACTTCTTCCTCCTAAAAAAGAAAAGAAAAAATCTTCTCTCCCTCTGGCCAGAAATAAAAAACAGGAAAGACAAATTAGAAGGCAACCAACCAAATCCCCTTCCTTTTGTTATCTTGCACGGTTTGACCGCATTTGATAGAAACGTGGGGGAGGGGGAGTCAAATTTTACACAAAAATTTAACACCTTCTCTGATGAGAATTTAAAAATTGTAAAAATGGTCAGATATCAAAAGACTGGTCTCTAGTCCCTAATCAGGGTTTCTACCATTTTTTATCCCTTCTTTTCTTAGTATGTAATTTAATATTATTTCATTCAAACTTAATAACTTTTCCATAGTAAATAAAATCTTAAAATAATATGAAATTGAAGTAAATATATGCTACAAACAAAATCGATCTCTGAAATCTATGGGTATAGCAGTATTTTATTAATAGTTTCTTAATTATACCTTTTAACAAGGTGAGAATAAATGTTGTCAAATCAATTAATAAAAAGACTTATATAAAAATTATAATATTTTAATCAATGATTAAGATAAAAAGATCTATGCAAGCACAGAAAATTTTTAATAATAATAACTATTTATCCTTTTAATTTGTGAGTCCAGAAATTTGTATATCATTTTTCGACCGAAGATGTATTTAATTTAAAATTTAAGCGTCGAAAATGCAACACCAGATGGCAGAAGCTCTCGGATACGAATACTTCGCCATCTGTTGCTCACTCTTGAAATGTACATTCAATTTCGGCCTGCTCACTTGATAAGCGTTTGAAGTTTTAAAAAACGTAAATGTTGAAAATTAGACAATTTTATTAGAAAGCATTAAGAATTGTACAGTTTATATTGCGGAGCATGAAATATTGAACAATTTTGTTTTAAATTGAAAATTATCGAAATTGAATGATTCCAGAATAATATTTCGAAGATAGGAGTTTCAAATTATTCCAAATTAAATAATTTCATATTAAAAAGTTGAAAAATGGATCATTTATAATTCAAAGGAATTGAAATTGTAATACGCCTAATTAAAGGCTCTTAAAATTACATCAGTAAAATAATTTAGCTTTTGAAATTAAATCATTTTTAAATGGCAGCGATGAAAATTTAACAGTTTTTTATTGAAAACTAAGTCAAATGTATCAAAGAAAAAACATCTGAAATTATTGAATTTTGAATTGTTATTGAAAAAAATTATTATTAAACATTAAAATTGATTCAACAAAATTTTCTAAGATAAAAAAATGATCCTCATTTTCACCATTTAAAATGGAAAAACTCGCAAGCTTTTCAAATTGAATAATTTTAACAATATTTTTATAATTTTTTTTGGCCCTCTACTTCGGATACTGATTTATATAGTATAAAAAAACTTAAATTTTCAAATATAAGTGATTAAAATAGTTCGAATTAATCATGCATTACGTATTTCCCATTAAAAAATACGTTTTTGTATATTTTATTCAGAATCGTCAATATTATCTGAGTTGAGGTGAAACTAAAAATTTATCTTTACAATTATCCATAGAATACGAATCAAATATTACTTTTTAAATATAACCCCCATAAATATGTTTTATAGGGTACCCAAAAAAACACATAATTGCAAAAATGGGATTTGCGATATTTTGTCGCTAATTATGATTTTGGCGGTTTTTAATGCAAATTATTTCGAATACATAAAATACTACTTTCTACTGATAATTGGATGTTCTCATAAATTATTTAAACAATTTATTATGGTAGTTTAGCAATTTAACTTAGAATAGAGTTAGAAAGTCACGGTTTCTTCTAAACTTGTCCATTTCTTGTCCGATTTTCAATTAGAGTGAGGTTTAGACTTAATTAAAGTTAATAAACATAATTGTCTCATGAAGTGAGGTGATGGTTAACTAATTTGAATAAAAATAATTGGTTAAAACATTTAAAAAAATAATAATATACACTTTGAATAATGCTAGAAATCCCGGTTCTTTTTCTGAAATTTTCAAGTTATTGTCCACTTTTCACTTGATAATTAATATTTTTAAAGCTAATATTTAATTATATTAGCAAAAAGAATTGTTTAAACAAATTATTACTGCTTCTAACTATATTCTTCCATTTTAATACTATATAGTTTTCAATTACAGTGATGTAATAATTAATTGAAGTTGAAAAAAATAATTGTCGTCCCACCTACTCCTAATTATTTCATTCTTTAATTTTGTCTCTTGTTTAAGATATTTTTTTCATATAAATTAATTTTTTACATTGGGAAAAGAGCAAAAATAATTCATTAAGAAAAATGAAATACAACTTAAAAAAATATTCTTGTTGAGGTTTACTTATTATTTGTTCATAAATAAAAATGAAGATTGGCCGTTTTAATCACATAAAATATTTTTAGTAACTTCCCATTTTTTTCCCCGGTTCGCAAACATTTTTCATGGTCAATGAAATTTAAAAATTCGAACTCTAAAACTACAAAAATTTTCATTTGAAGTGATAAAAACTGAGCTACAAATCGTTTTAAACGATTTTAAGGGCATGTGATATTTACAGTTTCCCCGGCTTTTTTTCCACAAAAGTGAAAATTTTTAAAAACTGAATTCGGAGATGCTATAAAGCATCATAACGGACGTCCCCGGACTCTTTTTTGAGGGATAATAACGAAAAAAATTTATTGTGCTAAATAAAAACTTTATGCATATGCATTATTTTGAGGTTACGTCGTTTTTTATCTCTGCCTTTCCGATATTCTGGAAATTATTTATGAAATAAACTTTTTCGATTGCCTACAAACAAGGTTAGTTCCGGGAGATTAGTTACTATGTTTATTTGTAAGTCCAAAGTTTTCGGCCAAAAATATTGTGTAGTTCGGAAGTAACGCTCGAGTGAATTGTAACACAAATCTAATACTGAAAAATATCGATACTATTTCCTAAGCGTTATGCAAATTAAGCACATTTTGCTAAATTAAAACTTTTTTGAATTACCCCCCAAAAAAGTATGTGGAGACGTCCGTCAGCATGCTGGCTATCATTTCCCAAATTTTTAAGACAAAATATTTATTATTCTAGAAAAAAAGCCGGGGGAATCTGAAACTGGTAAAATCGACAATTGTCTAAGTATCACATGCCCTTAAGCTAGAAATATTAAAAATGGAACGATTACATTTTTGAGATAAACTGAACACTTCTTAAATTAAAAGTTAAATTATTTTAATTTTAATAAGATTAAAAATCCTGAAAAAGCTTTATGAACTTGAAACGTCTGCAAGTTCTTTTAAATTTCATTCAATTAAATTTTTTTTCAGAACTTCTAGACATCTTTGCGAATGATTCTAATTTTTCGTCATTTTTTTTAATCTTCCAAAATTGAAATTTTTTTTGCTAAAAATCTTCTAGAAAAATTTTTTATTCATTTTGAAGCCTTTATTAATTTTTAAACAGCTTCTGATTTTCTTTTGAAATCTGCAAAAATCTATATTTTGTATTAAATTAGGGCGCGGACTATTTACATAGAAATGCAATATTTATTATACATCGAAATTCAACTATTTTAATTGTAAATTTAATTTTGCAAATAGGACAGTTTAAATTGTAACGTTCAAAGTTTGATTTATTGTTTAGTTCTGAATATTTAATTTAATTAATTATATTTTATTTTAATAAAAGCAATTTTTTATGAATACATTATCTTAAAGTTATTTTACAGTTGAAAATAGTTTATAAAGATGCAATCGGCCGTTTACATTTGTTTAAGTACTTAGACTTTAAAACTAAAACAGTTTAATTTTTAACATTGAAATCTGGAAATTATTAAATTTTGAACAGATTCTGAATCGTGTTTAAAAATTAATTATTATTCACTTATAAATCTTTGATGTACAGTTCAATTTTTAAAATCATAATAATTTATATTCACATTTATCAACTAAAAAGGTTTTTTAAAACTGCATCGTAAATTGAATGCTATAATTGAACAAGATAAAAATTTAATTGATTATTTAAAAGATGGTTGAGCTCAAAATCGGATTATTAGCTCGCTAAGTAAAAAGTGGACAACAACTTTAAGATTGAAAAAAACGGCGGTTTTTTAACACGTATCTAAGATGATAGTTATAAAGAATAATAAATTATTTAAACAACTATGTTCGCTAAATTTCATTATTTATTACTTGACTAAGTAAAAAGTGGATTAAGAGTAAAAATTTTCAGAATAAACCGCAACTATCTAGCATTATTAAAGACGAAGATAAATATAAATAATAATAATTTGTTTAAATAATTATTTTTGCTCAATTAAATTAATTATTAATTCACACCAAGTTAAAAGTAGACAAATAGTTAACATTTTCAGAAAAAAACAGCAAATTTATAGCATTAGTCAGACTGAATATTATTAACACAAATAGTTTTTTTTTAAATTAATTTTTTTAACTACAAATTAATTGATTACCTCACTCTAATTGAAAATTGCACAAAAAGTGTGAATTTTTTTATAAAACTGCAATTTTCTAGAATTACTTTAATATAATATCATTAACAATAATAAATTGTTTAAGAAATTATGTTTATTAGCATTAATTATGACCTCACACTAATGGAAAATTAAACAAAAAGTAGAAGCTTTTTAAAAACCATGACTTTATGACTTTACTCTAGAATAGAATTTGCTAAAAACAGTAATAAATTGTTTAAAATGTTTATGTTTTTCTCAGAAACTCACAAACCTCATTTTTTCACTTATTGGGCTTTTTTGGGACCCTATAAAAAAGACTTATAGGAGGTGATATGTGAAGAGTAATAAACTATTCTTATTGAAAAAAAGCTAATAAGATTTCTAAGAGAGTTATTGAGCTGGATTTTTAAATTAGGTTTTCAATTTGTTTATAAATAAGAAATATGGCGAAAAAAATGGCCATTTCTTCTATTTGGCGTTCCTGGTGCTCGTCAATAACAGAAAAATGATTGAAATCGTTTTAGTACATTATTTAAGGATATTCCAATATTATACGATAAACAACCAAATTTTTTATAAACAAATTATTTGTTGAAAAAAAATTTTCTACGATTTTCCATAAATATAAGGTTTTTCCAAGTAATATCGCAAGAGATTTGAATTAAAACAATAGTATATAATAAAATTTCTCTTATAATTGTTTATATTATCAACGAAGTTAATGTACAAATGCAGTAATGAGGAATTTTCCGACAGAAATATTCATTGTTTTCGATGTAAATTTTTTTAAATCAGAAAACTTGTGATAAAGTTTAGCAAAACTCATAATTAGTTGATTAATCTTATGATTTGTTAAAAGGATTTAATAAACAAATGCATTATTAGGGCATTTTTCATCATAAAAAGTCGGTTTTTTCAATGCCACTCTTTTCAGTTGGGAACTTTCATAGAATTTCAGCAACATTCATGATAAGTTGATAAATTTGATGATTTCTTAAAACAAATTCAATCAACAAATGCATTAATCAGGTATTTGTCTACAGAAAACCTCGTTTTTTCTATGACAACTTTTTTAATTAGGAACTTCATGAAAACTTCAGCAAAATTTATAATTTTTTGATAAATTTGGTGATTTTTTTAAACAAATTTAGCAAACAAATGCATTAGTGGGGCATCTGTCGACGGAAAAATTCTGTTTTGTTTCGATGTCAGACTTTTAATTTAGAGCTTCATAATAAATTCAGCAACAGTCGTGATGAGTGGATAAATGTTATAATTTTTAAAACCAACTTCAACAAGCAAATGCATTATTGGGGCATCTGTGAAAGGCACAATTCGTTTTTTTCGATGTGAGTCTTTTTACTGGGGAACTTTATTATGATTTCAGCAAAATTCATAATTATGGTCGATAAATTTTATATATTTTTAAAAACAAATTCAATAAACAAATGCAATATTTGCGGTCATCTGTCTGTGAACAAAATTTTTGTTTTCGATATCCGAATTAATAAAGTTGCCATAGAAAAAAACGAATTTTTCTGTAGACAAATGCCTGATTAATACATTTGTTGAATAAATTTGTTTATAATAACGTATGATTATGGAAAATCACAGAAAACATTTTTTCAACAAATAATTTGTTTATAAAAAATCTTGATGTTTTATATATTATATTGAATCATCTTTAGCTAATATTAGTTTATGAAACTGATCAGGGTGGCAGTTTTAATCGAAAAAAAAAATTCCCGGTCATTTCCCGGTTCGCAAACATTTTTCACGGTCAATGAAATTTAAAAAGTCAAACTATATTCTAAAAAAATTTTATATAAAGTAATAAAGAATAAACAACAAATTAAAGCATTTAAAGTGGAACCCTTGAATTCCAAACTTTTAAAATTGAAGTTTAAAAGCTTTTCAATTCAAAAATTGTGTATTCAAATGCTCAGAAATTTACACGTACCAAATGGAAAGTACTAACACTTTTCATTATTAAACAATGTTAAATGAAATGCAACTAAAGTGCAAAATTCAGAACTTTTATCAATTATAGATTTCAAAAATTCAGATTAAGTTCCAAAAATATAAATCCACTTTAACATTTCCAATAGTCTAACTTAAAAAATCAAGTAATAAACTCATAAAAAATTAAAAATTATATTATTTTAAGTAATTATAAGCTAGACAAATTACAAATGATTTTTTTTATCTTAACAGTTCTTAAATTAGAAGTTAAATTATTTTTATTGTAAATCGTTCAGGCATCCTTGAAAAGCTTGACAATTTTCTTTTTAAATCTCGAGAAATCTAGAAGTAGTATCAAATTTTTCCAAATTCAAAATAATGTTTTCTATAACTTTTCGAAAATCCTGCAAATTAAAAAAAAATTTAATTTAAATTTATGAACAACGACAGAACACTTTTGCAAATTTCAACCAAAAAATCTAGAATTTTTTTTAAATTGTGAGACTTCATAAGAATAAAAAATTTTCTTATGATTCTCAGCAAAATTGAAAATGATTTTTCACTTTGAAAAATTATGGACGATTTAAAGAATTTGTTTTTAATTTGCATGATTTTTAAAAATTGCATGAAAATTTCGATTAATTTTAAAATATATTTAGAAGTTCTGAAAAAAATTTTAACACACTTCGTTTAAATTACTTGAAATAATTTCAAGTTTTTAATTAATTTTTAATCTTTTCAAAACTTCCAAATATCTCTTAAAGTTACTCAAATTTTCTCTAAAAATAATAAGTGTTCAAAGGTTATTTATGCGCCAAAATTTAATATTTTCACTTATAAATTAAACACTTTTTAAATAGAACAATTAAAATTGTAACGTCAAACGTTTCAAAGTTCTTCGAAAATCTAAAGATTCAAAGCTTTCTATATGAAAAAATTCAGTTTCAAATTGTTTTCTTTTAAATATTTTGTTTCAATTTAGTGAAATGTTGCTAAATATGAAAGACTTATTCTTTTTCTACATTAAGTGATTTCAAATTAAATGGGATCAAAATTAAATAATTTAGACTCACAATATTTTTAATTTAATAAAAACCTTTAATTATGACTATATTATTATGGATTTATTTTTAAGTTGAAAATCGTAAAACGCACGTTTACATTTTTAATGGCTTGAAAAATTAACAGAAATAATATATTAATAAATTTATTTATTAAACTTAATATAAAAAATAATATTAAAAAAAACGTAAAATTCTGAATTAAAAATACATTATTCATAAATCATGAAAAATTTTATTTAAAAATATAATTATCGGAATGAATGATATATTAATATCAATTCTTATCAAGAACTTATCATATACTCAGAGTACAGATCCATTTTAAAAATCATTTATTTATTTTACAGTTGATAAAATAAAACTGTTTTTTTTTCAAAAATTTTCAACTGCAAATGCTTTTAATTCTTAATTGTTTAAATCTTCAAAACTGTTCTTCAATTATTCTAAAAAACTGTTAAAATCGAACTTGGGCATATTTTTCTTCTGAAAATTCGTAAAATTACCGGTTTCCCCGTCCGGCAGCCACTCTGTTTTTTATTTAAAAAAATCTTCTATTTTAAAAACTTCTAATTTTTTTAACCTTTAAAACTGCATTTTAAAATCCTTTAAATTAAAAGACTGTTTAAAAATTAAAAATTTTGAAATTGAAAGATTTTCGAATTAATCATTCTAAACTAAATGATATAATAATTTATAAAAATTACAATGTAACAAATTAGGTAGAAAAAGCGATTGAAATCAAAGTTGGACAAAATTTTTATTCTAAAAATGTTGTCAAATTCCTGGTCAAAAAATACAATAAATTCAATTATTTTCTAGGAGAAAAGTGTTTTTCTTTATCTTTTTTTTCAAATTTTAAAAGAAACATTTTATTTTGTTTGTCCAAATTTGGTCGTTGTATTCTTAATTTAATTTTTGAGGAATGCTGTGCATTAATTTGGTTATTGGACATTAAATAGGATTTTAAATTTGATTTTAATCTCATTTAAATATCTTTAATTTTAATTTCGAAAAATATTTCTGTCAAAAGATGTTTTTTACTGCAAAAAACGTAAAATTCCATCTAAAACTCTTTGTTCCCTATAAAGACTTATTTTTCCTATACAATAAATACTTGAGACTCCACAACAAAATCGTTAAAACACTTTTATGTATAAATTAAAATGCATCTTGAAAATCGTACCTATTCTTTCTAGTTCGTATGTTTGTCACCAGATGGCGAATCGCAGTTTAACCGTTCCCTAGGAACAGAAGCAAAAGTTTGAGAGAAGGCTTTCTTTTTATAATAAAACTAGATTTGATATAAAAGTAAGGAAAGTTTTATTCATATAATGTTAGCATATTTTGTTACAATTTCTCTATAAAAATCGAAGACATATTGACTTGCCTCTTTGCATGTTTCTTTTGTTTGAACCAACTCTTTCTCTGAAAAAATGCCACTTGTGTGACAGCAGACTATGTCCTTTTTAATGCTGTCGAAGACATACATAAAAGTGGCCCTTGCGTTCTGAAATTAATTCAAATCATATTCGTAAACTAGTCCCATATCATACGATTTTTTTCTCACTCAATATTTTAATTAGTTGTAAAAATAAAAATAAAAGAATTCTTATTAAAACTCAGGGCGTCCGGCAAAATTTTAATAAAATTGTTTCATATTGAAAGACTTGAATAGTTGCTATTTCAGAGTACACTAAGTTAAAAATTTTAATTGTTTTATTTTGTTGAATTTTTAATTTGTAAGTTGAATGTCTGAATTTTGATGTCTAAATAGCAATTCAATCATTTTTAATATTAAACGATTAAAAATAAAAATAATTTAATTCTTTATTCAAAATATTTACTTTCAAAACAAATTTAAAATGGTTCAATTTTTTATGATTTTATTTTAAAATTGCATCAAAATCATATAATTTAGAAATTTATTGATTCATACTTCAATTTTAAGTACTAAAAATGTCTTGGTTTGACCATTTGCAGTATAAAATTGTTCAAAATTTTGACAGCTTTTATTTAATAGTGTAAATTGTTGAGCGTTTATATTTAAAAAAGTTTAAACTTCAATTTTCAAGGTTTAAAATGCAGAAGAGTTCCATTTTTAGTGCCTTAAATTGCAGTTCAATTTTTCTTTCATCATTTCAAATAAAAAAATTTTTCATCTTCATTAGTTTAAATATTTTTCAAGGACCATAACAGATCGAAAATTTATTTTTGAAAAATAATATTCTTATCTTAAAATGTCGTGTTTATAACAAATGAAAAGAAACCCAGAAATAAGACAGAAAAAGGCATAAATTTCTCTTTTGGTCAGTAAATTTCAAAGATTTCCCAGCTTTTGATTGTCTGACAATAAATCAATAAAGTTTAATCTATCACACCATTCAATCCTAGTAATAATTTTACGCAGAAAATACAAATTTATATATTTATAATTTTCATAAGGTATTTTTGTAAGGTGCACAAAATTCCTGAATTTCCTTGGTCGCTAGACACCCTGTTAAAACTGATTGAAAAAAATTTACCTCTGTTTGTACATTATCAGGATCCAGGATCAATTGGTCAGAATCCTTATCAATCATGCAGTTAATAGCTGCAATTGTGAATTTCATGGACAAACTAGCATTTATTAACGCTAAACACGCGGCATTGATAGCGGACGCTAATATCTAAAAACAAACATAAATAAAATTTATATTTTAAAAAGGAGTATATTTATTCGAGTGGTCCAAAAAAAGCTTCATTTTTTTCTTGTGAATTAGTTCTTATCGTGCTAAAATGTCCTCTAAATTTCGGCAGAATTTAAAAAATATATTTAGTTATGCCTTAATCCCATTTTTGCAAAAAATGACTTTTTTTATTTTAATTTCCGTTGCCCTGATGAAAAAAAAAAAAATTTGTAAAAGAAAGTACATCATTTCTATAACTGTAATTTTGTATTTAAACATGTACTTTTTTCGTACAAAAATGTACATAATGAATAACAAAATAAAATTTAGTGCAAATAGCTCATTTTTTCTTGCCTTTTTTCTTTCTTCTTGTAAGCAAATTAACAATATAATAGTTACTAAAATTCAAAAATTTTTATGATATTTTCTTCATATTTGTTACTTTGTTGTAAAAATCCACAAGGTATTACAGAAAAATGCATGATTTTCCATTTTTTTTTATTTTGGATGCTTCACGTCATAAAAACACTTGATTTTTCGTAAATTATTGTAAAAATGTACAAATTTAAACCAAAAAAAAATATAAATTTTTACAAACAATGCTTTTAGAATTCGCATCAAAATAATTTTATCTATATGTAAATCTATATGTAAATAATCTTATGTAAATTTTGTATCGGATCTGAAATAATTATTTTAAAAATAATATCAAAGTTATTGAAAATCCAAAATTGTACAATTTTTTATGGATTTTAAAAGGTTTAAAAACTATTTAAAACGATATACAAATATTTTTATTAATGAATAAAAATTGGACAATTATTAATTTAGAAAAAGTCAGAAGAAGTTCAAGCTACATTTAGAAATTTTGAAATTTTTCAAAAGAATACAAAATTTTCATCAAAATTCCTCGAAAAAATAAAAATGTTTTTTTTTTTAATTAATTAAAAAATATTTCCAAAATTTTCACAAAAGAATATGGAAGATTTTAATTTAATTTTCTTAATCTTGCAAGATTTTCAAAAAATCGTAGAAAAAATTCTAGCCACAGGATAATAACAAAATATTCATACATTTCTGAAAAATTTCTTAGTGATCTTTTACAACAAATTTTTAAGAGAATATTTACAAAGATTTCAACACAAATTTTGATCTAGCAATGAAAATAATAGCGTGAATTTCTATTTTTCAAAATCATTGAACTGCTTATTACATAACAGTTTCTAAAAATAATAATTTCGCAGTTTAATGGCTTCTAATGACAAAGATATCAATTTGCAGTTAAGTTTTTATAACTTTGAATTTTTTTAATTTATTTTAAAGAGTTCGAATCTTTTAATTTCCCAATCGATTGGTATATATTTAAAGAAAAAAAACATATAAACGTAAGGATTTATTGTTTAATAACAAATATTCATTATTGTCCTTTAATATTCTACAATTCCTTTAAAGTTTAGACATAGGAGTTTTTTTGTAATAGCTATTTATTTAATACTTTATTTTATAATTAATCAATTAATTTAATACTTTAACTTATCTAATACAATATAATAAAAGTAGAATTTTCTTCGGAATAATAAAAAAAAGTTGTTCTTTCCTGTGACTATGGTTGTAATTTATTGCATTTATTTGTAGATTCCTGTAAAAATTGTTCTAGTTTTTGTACTTTTTTGTAAACAATTTTCCCACCAGTGGTAATAAATTATATTATTTTGAAATACATATATCATTTTATTGTTAGTGAAATGCATCACAATCAACATTTTTAAATGAATTAGAAAAATTTCCTATGGGTCTCTTAACCCCGTCTTTATAAAATAAAAATAAATAAAGCAATTTTGCGCAAAAATGGGTTTGAGACCCTAAAATATATTTGTTTAATTCTGCTCAAATTCAGTGGACATTTTGAGACCAAAAGGACAAATTTGTAAACGAGTCATTTTAGAAAAACAATAGAGCATTTTTAAATATTCTAATATTCAAATTATAAATAATACTTTCACTATAAAAATTATAAATATAAAAATATACTTACTCCTCCAGAATCCTGCAGTTCCTGGATATTTATGGATATTAATGAACCAGGATGGAGGGTTGCAATTAATGCAGCTTCGCAACTGTCCTTTATATACAATTCCTTTAGTCTGTCATTTATACCTACACATTTATTACTGGAAATTAATAATAATTTGAAAACATATTGAGCATTGTTTAGATAGGATTTTGACTAAAATTAATTAATTTCGTGCAAAATTAAGTAAAAAATCGTGATATAGCTTTGCTTTTAAGAAAGAAAACACATTTATTTTATTATTTTTGGCAATTTGGAAAATGTGCGATTAGGCAATCCATCACGAAGACTTATAATTTTCCGTATCCAGGGACGTAATTGACATAATTCAAACAAACAAATTGCATGGATATTCAAACTTATGCAAAATAATTTAAAAATAAATAACGAATACACAAATGAATGAAAAATTCCGAAAATATATATTATTATCAGATTATAAAATCTTCCAAATTTCAAATTACAACAAGATTTTTAATTGACAAAAAATAAAATCACGAATTAAAAAATATCCGAAACTAAAAGTCACCGACTTGTAAAATAAACGAATTATTAAATTCCCACAAATATTTCAATTCTCGGAATTTAGAACTCCTGAACATAGTTAATTGATTATTAATTTATGAGCTATTGATAGAATTATAAACCAGGCGAAATATTTAATTAATCATTAATTAATAATTTATTAATTTTTTTCGGAAAATTTAAAATTTGGTCAAACTTAAATTTCATCAATAGAAATACTTATGGGAATTCAACAATTTATTAATTTTATCATTTGGAAATTTTTTTTGCTTCCTAATTTATGATTTATTAATTCATTTTTTCGTCATTGTGCTAGTCCCGGTTATTCAAACACTTTTAAATATAGTGATGAAGAACTAATTTATGTTTATATTGCAGTTTTAAAATATAATGCTACTATATAATACATATAATTATTATATCTATAGAGGACAAACAAGAAATATGATAAATCCTTAAAATATTGTTTTATATTACAATGAAATAACGAACTCTTAAATGTGACATTTCTTTAATCAATTAGACCTTGAAATGAAGCTAAAATATTTTAATATTTGTATGTCACTCTTAAAGAAAGGCCATTAACGAATATTTTTTATCTTTGAAAACACTAAAATTAATCGAAAATTATTTTTCTAATTACTATAATAAATGCATGTTGAAATTAAATTCTGAGAATTGAGAACAAGAAAATAAGTATTATCACCTTGTTTTTAAATTTATGTAAATATAATTTTCATAAGATTCTTGAGAAAGTTTTAAATATTTTTGAATATTTCAGGCTTGTCAAAAAAGAATCTAGAAGATTTTAAAGACATTTTTTTATAGTATAGGATTTTAAAAAATATTATGAACAATTCGAGTCCTTTTAAAAGATGTTTAGAACTTTTAGAAGTTGGGAAAGAATCAAGAAATATTTTATACATTTTCGAAAATGTTTCCGAGTTTTCAAATATTCTTAATCTATTTAAAGCGTCCCTAAATTCCTGAAAATATTTTTAACTGATACGAATTTTTCTCAAAATTTTCAAATATCATTCCAAATTTTTAAAAATTACCTTAAAATGTTCTAAATTTTCCCAGCAATTTTAAGAAAATTTATTTATTCTCTTGAAAACTTTCTAAATTCTTTTAAATTCTACTAAATATTTCTTGAATTTACCCGATTTTTGTTCCTTTTTATTTTGCAATCCTACCAAATTGAAAATTTTTGCTTTAAAATCGTCTAAACTATTTCAATTTTCTCTTAAAGTTCATTTTTCAAAATAAAAAATTATTTAAAATTTTGAAACGAATATAAGTTTAATATTTTAAAATATTGCCAGATCTTCTAAACAATTTCATTTCTAAAAATTATTTAAATTTTTCCTGCAATTTTTATTTATTCTGCAAAATTGAACAAATTGCCTTAAAATCGTTCCGATTCTTCTTTCACTATTTTTGAAATCTTCTATAATTTTTTTTAAATAATACCTGCAAATCAATTTTTCGAAATAAAAAATGCTTTTAATTTTTCTTAGGAACCTGAAAAAATTTCTTTCATTTTCGTGAAACTTTACAAAATTCTTTAAAAATCTGTACAAGATTCAATAATTTTCTAATCGTTTCAAAACTTTTGAATATCTCTTAAACTTACTCAATTTTTTTCTAAAATTATGTCATATGGCAAAATTGCAACATTTTGCTTTAAAACCGTTTGCACTTTTTAAAGATTGCAGGAAATAATTAAAAATGCTTTGTGATCTTTTTTTTTCGATTTTCTCTTGACATTCTTTACAAAAAATTTTTTAAAAATTTAAAAATTTCCCGTAAATTTTAAGATTTTTTAAAGAATTCAAAAAGGTTTCAGAATTTGCAAGAGATTTGATTAAAATTTTAAGGTAGTTTAGGTGATTTCAAAGAATTTCAAGCGAGTTATTGAAAAGTTATTTAAAAAGATTTTAATGAATTTGAAGGGATTTCAAGGGATGTAATTTTTTTAATATTTTAAGGAATTTAAGAAAATGCAAAGGATTTTAATTAACTGTGCTCAATTTCGAAAATTTTAAATAATTTTAAAGAAGTTGAAGGAATCTCAAAAAAATTTGGAGTTAAAGGATTTAAAAAAAAAAAACGTAAAGAATTTCTGAAAATTCAAGCGATTTTAAGGAATTACTATAGAGACTTGGCGGGATTTTAAGATTTTCTTTTAAAGGATTTAAAAATAATTAGAAAACGTTTCAAGATTTACAAGCAATTTTTAAACATTTAAAGACAGTTTTAGTGATTTTAAAGATTATAAAGCTATTTAAAAAGTTATTTAAAAGGATTTTAATACATTTTAAGAGACGTCAAGGGATTTAAAAAAATTAAATAATTTAAGGGTTTTCAAGAGATTTGAAGGAGTCTACAAAAATGTAAGGATTTTAAGAGATTTCAATTAATTTCAGTCAATTTTGAATTTTTAAAAATTATTTCAAAGAAGTTGAAGGGATGTCAAAAAAATTAGGTGGACTTTAAGGAATTTTAAAGTTTATTTTTAAAGGATTTAAAAATATTTCCATGAGTTTCGGTAACTTTAAATAAAGTTAAGCAATCAATTTAAAAGTTATTTGAAAAGATTTCAAGTAATTTGCAAAAATTCAAAAATTGTAAAGATTTTCCAGCAATTTAAAGGAATTTAAGAATATTTTAATATTTGGACAGCCAACTATTAGAGTTCTGAGTCAGTTATATTACTTTGAGAACGGTAACGAGAATGAGAATATTACCGAGAATATAACCGAGAAATAAATTCTCTGAGAATTTATGAGAATCTCAGAATTAATTTTAATTAAGGGCATGCGACACAGTGGGATTCCTACATTACCAACCTCTTTTTTTCCATTGAACAAAATTTTTTTGTGAATCATAGAACTTTTTTGGTAAATGAAA
>NC_046661.1:121864692-121881741 GCF_010883055.1 Belonocnema kinseyi
ATTTTTTCGTTAACTTTTCGGTTGAAAATTTAACTCTTTTTTTGAAAGTTTGTCTTTTTTATTTTAAAGTTTACCTGCTTTAGCAGAAATTAAATCTTTTTTTGATAAAAATGCAAACTGGTTATGAATTAAGCTATTATACTATTTTCTTGAAAATTGAACTATTTCGTCGAAAAGTTACTTTTTGTTTAAAATTTATATTTTGGCGTTGAAAAATAAACTGAAATATTTTCTGGATGAAAGTTCCACTTACAAAAAAAAATTGGTTTTTATTACATAATCATCTGTTTCAGTACAAAATTGAACTTTTTGGATAAAAATGCAACTATTTGGTAGAGAATTTAACTACTTTGTTAAAAATTTATAAGTTTCGTAGAAACTTATATTTTTGTTACAAAAATTCAATTTTTGATGTTACTGAGTTAACTGAAATCTTTTTTTGATGAGAACTCAACTTTTTTGTAATAAAAAATTCTTCTACTTTAAGATAAATTTCATATTTATTTGATAAAAATACAACTATTTGCTAGAGAATTCAACAATTCTGTTAAGTCATCCTTTTTGGTTAAAAATTCGTCTTTTTGGATTGAAAATTGAATTTTTTTGGTAGAAAATTATTTCTTGTTAAAAAAATCATAGTTTGATCTTGAAAACTCGATTAAAATCTTTTTCAACAGTTTAATTATCTTCTGATATATTAATCTTTTTTAATTGAAAATTCATCTACTTGGGTCAAACTTAAACTACATTATTTTTTAGTTTGAAATTATCTTTTTTGCGTAAAAATGCATCAGTTTCGTGGAAAATTAATTTTGTGTTGAACTGTCATATTTTTTGTTTGAAAATTGCATTTTTGTAAAGAATAATTGTCCTTTGGTTTGAAGGTATGATTCCTAAGTTATACTTTTGTAACAGGTACGAAATGGCCATTTTTTAATATTTGTACTCAAATATTTAAATTGAAAACTAAAACTTACTTCCAAAAATCCATTTTAAACCAAAAAAGGCAAGAATTACACTTTTAGTTAAAATCATTAATTTTAAACCAAGAAAAAATCTCAACAAAAATTCTAATTGTTGATATTTCCACCAAAAAATATTTTTATTTTTATTCCAAACCAATTAAATTAAAACAAAACATGCGATCTTTCAACAAAAAAGTTAAATTTTCAATCAGAGAAATAAATCAACAATCCAAAAGATTATTTTTTAACAAAATACAAGAATTTTAAAAAAATTTTAATTTTTAACGGAAGTTTAGACCTATTAGTTAAATTTTCAACCAAAGAAATATATGTTATATATTTAGTCAAACAATAAATTTTCAGAAAAAAAACAACCAATTTTTAATTTAAAAAATTAAGTTTCAACCAAAAAGAGTAATTTTAATAAAATACATGAATTACCTCAACAAAAACTTGAAATATGAAAGGAATCATCAATCTAATAGTTGAATATGAATTTTAAATTAAAAAATATCAGTATTAAACTAAAAAATAAAATAGATAAATTTTCAGTTTAAAAAAATGATTCTTAACAAAAAAAAAAACGAGTTTTCAACAAAATAGTTGCACTTTAAAGAAAAAACTCCATTTTTAACATAATACTTGAATTTTCTACAAAAAAAGAAAATTTTTGACATAATAGTTAACTTTTCAACCACACAGATACATTTTTAACAAATAAAACTAAATTTCTAAAGAAAAATAATATTTTACAAAAATTGAAGTTATATTTTTAGTAAAAAAATTTTTACTAGAAATTAATATTAATTTGAAAATATTATTTTTTTATCAACTCGATAATTTGACAAACTGCGAGGAAAAATTTTGCCAAATTGACACACATAATTAATAATTTAGTTTCAGTTAACGGACAGGGAAAATAATTTGCGAAATGTTTAAATTCAAAACTAAAACTTACTTAAAAAGGTAAATTTTGTAAAAAAAGAGAAAAATTACATTTTTAGTTAAAATTCTTCATTTTAAACCGAAGAAAAAGGAATTTTTCAACCAAATAGAAAATTTTCAACCAGTGATGAACTTTCGCAAAAAAAAATCTCAACAAAAATTTAAATATTTGATATTTGCACAAAAAAATATTTTCATTTTTATTCAAGAATAGTTGGATTAAAACAATAAAATGTAACTTTTCAACAAAACACTTCAATTATTAATCAAAGAAATAAATTTTCAATCCAAAAGATTATTTTTTAACAACAAAATATATGAATTTTGTACCAAAATTTGAATTTTGTAAAGGATGTTAGACCTATTAGTTAAATTTTCAACAAAAGAAATGTATGTTCAACCGAATAGCTTGTGTCAAGAAATTTATTTTCAACAACAAAAAACGAGTTTTCAACAAAATAGTTTAACTTATAAGAAAAAAAAATAATGTTGAACTGTAATAATGATTCTAAAGAAAAACATTAATTTTTAACATAATACTTGAATTTTCTACCAAGAAAGGACAATTTTCAACATAATAGTTAACTTTTCAACCAAACAGATAAATTTTCCACAAAGAAAACTAAATTTCCAAAGAAAAAAATATATTCGAAAAAAATTTAACAGTTATATTTTTAGTCAAACAATAAAATTTCAAGAAGAAAACAACTAATTTTTAATCAATGAAAGAAAGTTTCAACCAGAAAGACTATTCTAAATAAAAGACATTAATTATCCACCAAAACTTAAAATTTTTAAGGAATTTTTAATCTAATAGTTTAATTTCTAAACAAAAAAATTAAATTAGTGGACAAGAAGATTTAATATTCTACGACAAAAGACAAAGTTTCGAAAAAATTATGATATTTTCAACCACAAAGCTGAATTTTAAACTAAGGAAAATAAGTATTAAAACAAGCATGAAATAGTTCAATTTTCAGTTTAGAAAAATCACTTTAAAAAAATAGTTTTGAACAAAATAGTTGTACTTTTAAGAAAGAAATATTAATTTTGAACTGAAATAACGTATCTTTAACGAAAAATATTTATTTTTGACATGATACTTCAATTTTCTACAAAAAAGGCAAATTTTCAACATAATAATTAACTTTTCAACCAAACAGATGAATTTTCAATAATTAAAAATTAACGATTAAAAAAAATATTGGACAAAAATTGAATAATAATATTTTAGTTAAAAAATAAATTTTCAATAAAAAACATCTAGTTTTTAATCAGTCAAATGAACTTTCAACCAAAAACATTAATTTTAACAAAATAAATGAATTCTCAACATAAACATGAAATTTCGATGAAATTTTCAAAATAATACTTAACTTTTCAACCAAACAGATAAATTTTCAACAAATAAAACTAAATTACTAAAAAGAAAATATTCGACAAAAATGGAAGTTATATTTTTAGTTCAAAAATAAATTGTCAATAAAAAAACTCATTTTTAATCAGTGAAATGAGTTTTTAACAAAAAATATTAATTTAAATAAAATACATGAATTCTCGACCAAAACATGAAAATTCAAAGAAATTTTCAACGTAATAATTAACTTTTTAACCAAACATATATGTTAACAAATAAAACTTAATTTATAAATTAAAATATTCGACAAAAATTGAATAGTTATATTTTTAGTTCAAAAATACATTTTCAATTTAAAAAACAAACTAATTTTTAATTAATCAAATTTAACTTCAACCAAAAATATTAATTTTAACAAAATACATGAATTCTTAACCAAAACTTGATATATTAAAGGAATTTTTATCTAATAGTCTTCAAACTACGGAATATAAGTATTAAATTAACATGAAATCGTTAAATTTTCAGTTTGAAAAAATAATTTACACGAAAAAAAGCGAATTTCGAACAGAATAGTTAAATTTTTAAACAAAGAAGTTAATTTTTAACAGAAATAATGAATCTTCAAAATAATAAATAAATTTTTAATAAAATAGTTGCATATAGAAAAATTGTTATGTTTTATTTATTGCAAAAATACCATTTTTAATGTTATTCAACAATAACAACAATCGTTCTTATATAAAATATAAACTAAAAGAATTGTGTACGCATATGTATTGATTAAATCTAATGTTAAATTATGGATCTTGAATTTTTCTCACTTTTAGCATGCTCATAAATCTCATATTTTTCTTAGTCTTAACTTTAAAAATAAAATTTTTAAATAAAAATAATATAATACGTCTATATGATAAATATGTCAAGAGAGCGAGGAAAGTGGTACCTTTTTGAAAAATCGAAATCCAATTCAAATAATAGAACTTAATTCTACCTGGATGAATAGTTCATCCGGAAATACATAGAAAATGTATTTTTTGTTTGAAATTTTTTTTTAATATTTAAATTACGGTATCACACTTTGTTAACGAACAAAAAACTAATCTGCTAATTTTAAAGAATTGAAATTGAAAAGAATAGTGTCCTTCATATTCAATTCACTCGAATTTTCACGTCATAAAGAAACTTCTGTAAATCATATACGTTTTCAATTCGTATAAGAATTTCTCTAAAATCTACAACAAAAATGTTGGAAAATAAACCGATTTTTTTCTAAAGAAAGGATACTTAGTAGGCGCGAAAACAGTTTTTAATTAATTTGAGGTTATGTTTGGTAGCTCTGATCGGTTTTAAAAAGGATTGAAATATTATTTTCGTTGCCTAATCCAGAATTTAAAAAATGAGGACACAAACGGTATCTTTCGGGATCGAAACATCTCGATACTTTGATTAAAAGCCTTCTCAACGGAATTTTTGAAAACTTACTTGGTGGTCCCTTAGCTGCCGTGTATGTTGCTTCAACACTAGCCTTGTCGTACATCATTTTCTGTAATTTTACATCTACTGGGCCATAAACGCCTGCGATAACTGTAGTGTCCCCTGAAAATGTTCAACTTCAAAAATATATCCTCTACTGTCAAAACTGAGAATAAAAGCTATTCTTCACTGTGCCAAAGATATTACTGCACCTTGCATAAACATCGCCGATCCATCTGGGACAGATAATACATTTAATTCACAGTTGATCGGACGTAAACTACACTCTTCTTCTGTCATTTTGAATCCGTTTTTTAAATAAAATGTTACTGCACCTACTGCACTAAAGCTTTTGCTCTTTGAGGTTATATTTACATGTGCATCAAAGATTGTGAACCTGAACAAAGATATTGACCTAAAGCAGAACTATCCTAACTTGATTAGTTCCTCATATCTCCAGCTTGGCACTAGTTGTCCCATCTCTCGTTGTTTTTACATAGAAAGCAATGGGACTAAAACAGTTTTTTTAGTTTTTTAGTAAACGAAGCGCTGTTTACATGCAAAAAAATTCTTGAAATTAAGATAATGTTACTCATTTAACATTTCAAAATAGTGTTTCAATCTTTTTCTATGAATACTGAAGACAAAATATGATTTATATGGTCGTATAATAATCCGGACAAAGTGGAATATATCTTAGATATGAATTTGAATGAAAAGTAAAATATGATTCTTAAAGTTTATTTTCGAAAACAAATTATCCATATTATTAATCGAATGTAAAAAAAATCCCGGAGAAAAATTTGAATAGTACTAAGTTTAAACTAACGATGTGAATACTCTCGCTTATGAATATATAATGGATATAATGTATTTCTAATTGAATTTAACTAAATTTAAATTTCTTTCTTTTATCATTATATCCTTTTAAGTATTTAAAACTAAGCTGTTAAGACACTGATTATATTTACATTTGGACGCTTTATAAAATTATAATTTATATTTGTTCCTCTAAAAAAGAATATTTTTTTAAAATTTAAATTACTGAATAAACTATTTCAAATGTTTTTTACATATTTTTATGTTATATGTTTATGAATAAAAATTTAATTCAATTTCAATCACATTTTTCTCATTATATTCAATAGTGTAAGTACTCACTAAGCCCTCAAATATTAAGTTTGAACTTTTATACTATTAAAACCTTTTTCACAAAACTATTTACATAATCTATTGATATAAATATTATTTACTGCGTTTTCAGTTATAAAAAGGATTATATTTAACTTTTTATACAAATTCAAATCTAATATTTCACTTTACCAAGTTTATTGAGTGACGTTTTAATTCATGTTTCCCATTAGTATTTATATACATCGTTTGGAAAATTGTTTTGAAATATAAAATGTGTAACGTTCTTTTCATTTCAATATTTTTTTTTTACGAAAATAACATTTTTTTATTAAAAAATAAAAAAAGTGATTCAAGAAAAGAAGAAAAAGTGAAATCAAATTTTTCTTCGGGATTTGTTTTCACATTCGATTAATAATATTGTTAATTTGTTTTCGAAAATAAACCTGAAGAATCATATTTTACTTTTCATTCAAATTCAAACCTAAGATATATTCCACTTTGTCAGGATTATTATACGACCATATAAATCATATTTTGTCTTCAGTATTCATAGAAAATGATTGAAAAACTATTTTGAAATGTTAAATGAGTAACATTGTCTTCATTTCAAGAATTATTTTGCATGTAAATAACATTTTCTTTACTAAAAAATTTAAAAAGTGATTTAGTCCCATTGTTTTCTATGTAAAAACGGGAGTGATGGGACAACTAGCGCAGAGCTGAAGATATTAGGAACTAACCAAACTAGGACAGTAAGGGATCGCCATTTTGTTTTCAGATGCACAGGGCTGATCTGAACACTAATGCCTCTAGTAGCGTTTATCATAAGCTGGTAGTCCATTTCTGAATTATCATCGTCGGTAAGTGAGCAATTGATAAGTTCAATTTTCAGACCTGATCAGTGCTGCCACCTTCAATTAACACTAAAGTAGAGTTCTTAAATTCCCGAGAATTTAAGTACAGGTTATATAACCGAGAATATGACAGAATTTAAAAGAATTTACGGGAATTTAAAAATTTATGATTTTTAACAATATTTTTATTGTTCAGGTTATATCAACGGTTGAATATCAATTATTTTCTAGCTCAGAGATATTCAGGAATTACAGTGTTTCTTATACAAATTTAAAATTTTCAAATATATTAATTTATTTTTTAAAAAAAGTTTTTTCTACTTTAAAGGATAACTCTTTAACAAAATATTTGAATTTTTAACATAATAGTTGAATGTTCAACTTGAAAAGACAAATTTCCAACGAAAAAGTGTAATGGTTTATGTTTTAATAAAAAAAATTAAATTGATACAAGAAAATAATAGAATTTTAAAACCAAAAAGACGAATTTCCAATAAATAAAGATATTTCAATCAAAAAAGAAATAAAAGTTTATCTAAATTATTGAACCTTTAAACCAGAAGACAAAGTTTCTTAATAAAAATTCAATTTTCAAACAAAAAATATGCCTGTTTAACAAAAAATTAATTTTCCACGAAACTGATGCATTTTTATGCAAAAAAAGGAAATTTCAAACTAAAAAATTATTTTTAACAACAACAAAAACGCGAATTTTGAACTAAAAAATATCTTTCTTAAAAAAATGGAAAAGTTACATTTTTGTTAAAAATTAATTCTGAACCAAAAAAAAAAGAAGTATTTTCCACTAAACAGTTAAATTTTCAACCAGACATAAGCCTTCAACCAACAAATTTTACAAAGTAGCTTAACTTTTCCATAAGTAGTTAAATTTTCAATTAAAAAAGATGAATTTATAACAAGATATTTCAACTTTTAACCAAAGAGATAACTTTCCAACTTAAAATATAAATCTTTAACCAAAAAAGTGATTTCTTAAAAAAGCGATTCAACCAAATGTTTTAAATAAATAAGTTAAATTATCAAGCAAAGAAGAATGATTTTTAACCAAAAAGTTGCATTTCTATACAAAAAATAAAATTTCTTCTATAACGGATGGAGTTTTAAATCAAAAAGATAAATTTTCAAAGAAATAGTTGCATTTTTGGTTAAAAAAGATTTTAGTCGAGTTTCTACAATTGGTAGAACAATTAAATTTTAACTCAAAATTTATTGATTCAATTTTTGATTATAAAATATAGTTCAAAACTCAAAACTTTTTGTAGTTCAAAATTCGTTTTTTTTTTGTTGAAAATTGATTTTTTAACTTAAAAAGTAATTATTTCAGTTTTTGTTGACAATTTATCTTTTTCTAGTAAAAGTTCATTTTTGTTGTTGAAATTTAACTATTTCAGTTGAAGATTCATAGTTTTAGTTGAAAACTCATCTTTTTACATAAAATTCAACTACTATTCCACTTGAAGATTCATCATTTATATTGAAAATTCATCAGTTGGGATAAAAAATTTGTATTTCAAAACGTTATTTCCGTTTTTTGTTGAAATTTTTATTTTTTAGTATAAAATTCATCTAATTCGTTGAAAATTAATCTTTTTGTTTGAAAATTATTCTCATTTTTTTCTAAATTCATCTCTGGCAAATAGTTGTATTTTTATAAACAAATTTGAAATTTATCGTAAAGCAAAATATTTTTTTCAGCCGAAAAGGATGAATTTTTAACAATATAAAATTCTCTACCAAATAGTTGCATTTTTATTCCAAAAATATAAATTTTGTACTAAAACAGATGAATGTATGATTAAAAAAACATTTTTTTTGATAAGTGGAACTTTCATCCAGAAAATATTTCAGTTCATTTCTCAACACCAAAATATAAATTTTAAACAAAAAGTAAATTTTCTACGAAATAGTTAATTTTTGAAAAAAGTACTATAATAGCTTAATTTCTAACCAAACAGTTGCATTTTTATGAAAAAAAGATTTAATTTCTGCTAAAGCAGGTAAACTTTAAAATAAAAAAGACAAACGTTCGTCCTGCGTTGTGAGTCCTTTGTTGTATGCCGGATAAGATTTAGTTGAAATTTTTATGTTTACATCTTTCATTATTAAATTTTGCACTTTAACGTAGTTTTCTGTCGGCTCTTGCATTTCCGGTGGCACTTCATGTGAAAATAATTTTAAAATTTATCAAATAAAAGTGCATGTAAGGTAGGAATCTGTTCACATGACCCACTCTTCACATGACCTTAAGAACTTTTTTTGTAAACAAAACAGCAGAGTGAAAGTATTCGTTAAAAATTATTTTCAAAGAAATTAAAACTGGAACCATTTTTGACATATTTGATATTTTGTTAGTATCTTGAAATTTTGTGGACCTAAGAACTTTTTAGGTGGTTTTTAGGATCAAAACATTTCAAAGTTATGTCAAAAAATGGTCCCAGTTTTAATTTATCTGCAATTAATCTTTAGCAAACTTCCTACTGAGATGAAGTACATAAGCGTAGTTTATGGCCGTCTGATACATTTTTCAAAGTTTCAGTTCGATATCTTATTTACAAAAAAAGTTTTTGAGTTCATCAAAAAAATATTCAGTAAACTGATAAAGTGAGATCGGTAATATAAGTGTTTGAGTGAGCCACATGCCCTGAAGGGCATGTGACACTTATGCGATTCCTACTTTACCGACATTTTTTCTTCTTGATCATACCAATTCTGCACGAAATGATTTGTGTAGCTGAAAGTTTGGGAAAATGGAAAAAGGGGACTAAAGACTGTTTATGTATTCATAAATTTTTAAAACTACAAAGAAAAATTACATTTTTTGGTACCTATGAAACTTTATTAGTACATAAGCGTTCCTTAGTCCCTTTTCTTTATTTGCTCAAACTTTAAACTCAATATCACATTTCGTGTAGAATGGGTATGATCAAAGATAATATCTTTGGTATGATAAGAAAGTCGGTAAAGTAGGAATCGAATAAGTTGTTGAAAATTTAACTATTTTTTAAAGGGTATGTGATGCTTATCCAATTCCAGGTGAAATGAGAAATCAAACTTTTGCTCAAACCAGAGGCGAATCTACCGAACAGGCATAGAGTTAGAAAATTCTCGGTAACTTAAAATTGGAGAAGGTAATAGAGTAAGATACCGAACGTTACCGAGAATGCGAAAATTTATCAAGAATTTACGAGAAATAACGAGAACATTCATTTTTTGCTGTTATTTATTTTTTGTAAAATAACGTTTATATTCAAAGTACTTAAACCTAAATAGTAATAAACATTAGAAATTAAAATTATTTTACAGTTTTATATACAGTAAGCTCCATATTTTCAGGATACAATTTTATTGATAGATTATATAAGTTCTTTCAAACATTAATTAACCTTATTAAATTTTAGTTTAAAACATGTTTAAGTAAAATTTTACATTTCTTAAGAACTAGAATTTTTCGAATTAACAAAACTACTGCCGTCCCGCTTTAGTGGCCGTCTCGGGTGTACCCTCAATGGCCTTCCTACTATCTCGAGACTCTCCAAACAATATTGTAGGTTTTCCTCATTTTATATTCCTCAATTTCTTCCACGGGTAGAACGCCAGAATGGAGCATTTCGGAAAATTTGGACTCTGATTCCATTTGCTCTTTGGAACAATCAGAGGAAACTGGAAGCGAGGAAGAAAATATTGCTACTGATCATATCTCTAATCCGCCATTGCGGGCGCAGTACTGATTGCCAGTACTGTGTCCGTATTCCATTATCACTTATTGCCAGTACCGTGGCCGTATTCCGCCATTATAGGTGCTGTACCGATTTTTATTACGGTTCAAGTACTGGTTAGCCAGTAATGGCAAGCCCATATGAGCCCAGTGCTGCCAGACAGTACTCAGCCAGTGCCTGCAAGCCAGTAATGGTAAAGCGTTATCATCCAGTACGGGCATCATTACAGGCGCCCGTACTGATTGCCAGTACCGCGTTGGAGTTTCGTATAAAAAAATTTTCGTTTTTATTTGTGCCATTTTGGTTTTATAATGTCATTATGAACGTGAACATTTTTGTGCTCGAAAATCAAACTTTATCAAAGTATTGATTTTTAAGTATGTGCGTACACATATCAGGGTGGCCATTTTAATCGGTGAAATAAAATGCCCAGTTTTTTTGTTGTTTCGCAAACATTTCGCGGCTAATAAAATTTAAAAATTCGAACTAAACAATAAACTACAAATTCAAGTATTTGAAGTAAAACTCTTGAATTTAAAACTTTTTTACTTCATGTTTCAAAGTTTTTCAATTCAAAAATGTTGTATTCGAATGCTCAATAAATTGCACATAAAAAATGGAAAGTACCAACACTATCCGATTAAACAAGTATAAATAAAATGTAGATAAGCCACAAAATTAAGAATCTTCAACTTTGATAAATATTTGAGTTCAAAGATTCAAATTCAATTCCAAAAATGTAAATCCACGTTATCATTTTCAATGTTCTAAGTTAATGAATCACTCGATTTACTTAAAATTTTTCAACATTTTACTATTTTAAGCAATTTTAAAATGGATACCTTAAAAATTTAAATATTTTAAACTGAATGATTCGTAAATTAGAAGTTAAGTTATTTTCATTTCGAATAGTTACAACATGATTAAAAAACCTTAAATTTTTTTCCAGATTTTGAAAAATCTAGAAGTTGTTTCAAATGTGTTTCAAATTGAAAATTATGTTTGAAAATTTGTCAGGACTTCTAAATATGCTAATAAATAATCAATGTTAAATCTTTTTTATTCAAAATTTTCAACTGCAAAAGCTTTTAATTTTTAACTGTTTAAGTTTTCAAGTCTGCATTTATAATTCCCTTAAATTAAAAATGTAAGCCCAAAAATGAAAATCTAATATGGACAATTTTGAAATTAAGTGATTTACGAATTACGCATTGTAAAACGAATGGTATCATAATTGAAAAATATAGCAATTTAATAATTTATTTTAAAACGCCTGGTTACGCATAATTATATGTTATGTATGATAAGCTAATGCAAATCCAATCACAATTGTACGCAGTTTTTATAATCTGACTTGTTTTTCAAGTGAATGAAGTAAAGAAGCTGGCTAATGCCTGGTCAATAACCATTAAGGGTGAATTTTCAATCCAAAAGGGCCAATTTCGAACAAAAAATTTAAATTTTCTGACGAAAAATATGACTTTTTAACAAAATAGTTAAATTTTATATCTACAAAGATTAATTTTCAAGAATGTTATCTTTAACCAGAAGAAATAAATTTACAATTGAATGATTGAATTTTCAACTAAAAATATAAGCTTCTGATGAAAAAAGATAATATAAATGTAATTTTATATTTCCAGTTTAAGAAAAAGAAAATAATTATCAAACTAGAAAAAACGAATTATCAACGAAATAGTTATATTTTGAAACAAATAATGTTTTAAATAAAGTAGTTCAACCTTCAGCGAAATAGATGAACTTTTGACAAAAAAAGATGACGTTTTAATAAAATAGTTGCATTTTCAAAAAAACAATAAAGATTGTCAACCAAATAGTTGAATTTTCAAATCAAGAAAATTAATTGTCAAATAAAAATATAAATTTTCAAAAACCAAAATTAATTTCGCACAAAGTAATTCAACTTGCAACCAGGTAGTTAAATTAAATAAAAAGATGAATTCTTAACGACAATTATAATTGAGGCTACTTCAACGTGTTTCTTTTTATCTGTGGAAAAAATTTTCTAAGGGAAGAAAACAATCCTTAAAATTCACTCCCAAAATTCGTTTTGTCAGTTTTAAAGTAAACAGATCTATTATTTTCTTTTAAATCAATTTCATTTTATTTCCCTTTAAATTTCGAATATGTGTAGGGTATTGTGACTATTGGGGGATGCTATCCCTCTGTTTGAGGGAGCAAAAACTAATATTTGTTTCAAATTTGTTGTTATAAAAATTGACAGTTTCATTAAATCTGCGAAAAAAACTATACTGTTATAATGTTAAGAGTAAAATAATGACGACGCATTTCGGAATTTTCGTTAAAAAAAATCTTTATTTGGTAAACTACCGTTGTTTTCCATTTATTAAATCACATAAAAAAAACAATTTCAGCAAATTTTTGGAATCCGGCGGTGAGAAACTTTGTGTTCGTACTTAAATACTTTGATCGAAGTGCAAATAACTAGAATTCTCTGTTCTAAAAGATCGTAAACTACCCTCACGTTAGTTCCACTTTAAAGTTTCATGCAGTGCTCATTATTATTTGTAATAAATACTTAAATTGATATGCAAAACAAATTTTTGTTATGTATTTTTCTCATCTAATCATCAGTGGGTCAAGGGGGTGAAAACAACCCCTAAATTCCACCTCCAAAAAGAATATTTAATTGTCAGCTATAACCAGGCACATCACTGAAACCAAATAACTGCCAATTAAGAGGGTTGTCCAAAAAGTAAGTTTCTCTAGTCTGCCGTTTTGCCCCAGCGCCATCTAGCCAGCTGGGACCGAACATAGTTTTAGTTTAGGATATACCGATAAGAGCGGAACCGGTCTTAGCTGCCGAAAATTTTTTTTCATCAGTACCGGCTCGGGAAGCATGGAGCTGCCTGTGAAAAACGTGTCCACTTGTGAGTTGCGTGCAGTTATTCGCTTTTTAACTGCAAAAGGGCTTAATGGCAACGAAATTCACACTGACAAATATCGATTTCACGAGGCATTGAGTCCAAAATTCTGTCAATTGTAAAGCGCCTATCCGCCAAAATGATTTTTTCGACTGCTGCGACTGCGTCATCTGTAATGGCGATTTTTGGCCTGTCTACACGCTGCTAATCATGAACTTCTCCGCATCCCTCGAGAAAATATGTACGCCACCGACGCACCATTTGCACACTTATGCATTTTTCACCATAAATATGCACTAATTCAGTGTGAATTTCGTTGCCATTAAGCTCTTTTGCAGTTAAAAAGCGAATAAATTCACGCAACTCTCAAGTGGACACGTTTTTCATAGGTAGCTCCATGGTTTCCGAGCCGGTACTCATGAAAAAAATTTTTCGACAGCTAAGACCGGTTCCGCTTTTATCGGTATATCGTAAACTAAAACTATGTTTGGTCCCAGCTCGCTAGCTGGCGCTGGGGCAAAACGGCAGACTAGGGAAACTTACTTTTTGAACACCCCTCGTAAATATGCGTTATTTGGCAATGTTATCAATCCCGCAAGATGCCTAATTTTTTGCATTCCTTTGAAACAAATTGCGACTTCAAAGAAGATCATCGTCGAAAAGAATATTTCTATATTTGCAGACAATGTCAATGCCTGGTTTACAATCGACGATGTATTTATAAAATGTTTTCGCTTAATTCCGTTTCTCTACAAAATGTGTAATTTAAAACATACTTTCGAGACGGTACTGCTTTTATCAGTAACCATAAGTTATATTTATTGCAACATGAATCGTTTGGATAAAACAACGCAGTACAGTAAGTAATGTAATACCACTTTACGTTCATTTAAAGTTCAGTGTTTGTTACAAGCAATCTCTTCGATAATGATCTTCTTGAAACTCGCAGTTTGTTTTGAAGACATGCAAGCAATTATAAGTATCTTGCGAAATTGATAACAATGGCAAATTCTTTTTTTTGGGTGGGGGACATTAAGGAGTTGTTTCCTCCCCTAGACCTACCGAGCGGTAGATGAGAGCAATACCCAACACATACATGTTTTGCATATAAATTGAAGTATTTATTGCAAATAATAATGAGCATTGCATGAAATTTAAAAGTGGAACTACCGTAAGGGTAGTTTACCCTCTTAAAATTAGAAGGGCGAATTCCAGTTTTTTATACTTCGATCAGAATATTCAAGTGCGCATCCGAAGTTTCACGCCGACCGTTCCTAAAAATAAGCTGAAATTGTTTGTTTTTTTTGTCAATAATTTAATAAATGGAATACAGGGGTAGTTTACCCACTAAAGATTTTTTTCACAAAAATGTTGAAATATGTTAACATCAATTTCCTCTGAACTGTATAACATATATAATTTTTTCGCAGATGCAATCAAACTGTCCATTTTTATAACGAAAATTTTGAAAAAAATTAGTTTTTGCGCCCTGAAACATATAGGCGTAACATCCCCCAATGATCATAATACCCTCTCCATATTCGAAATTTAAAGAGAAATATAATGAAATTGATCTGAAAGAAAATAATTGATTGGTTTACGTTCAAATTTACAAAACTTATTTTTGGAGGTGAATTTTAAAGGTTGATTTTCCCCCTTAAATTTTTTTCCTCAGGTAAGAAGAAATACGTGTTGCTTAACTCTTCATGTCCTACAACATATATAAATTTGAAGAATATAATTTGAGACTAAGAAAGATATATTTCCAATCAAATATATAAATGGATTTTTAACTAAAAAATGTAAACTTTCATCTAGAAATGTAATATTAAATTTATAGATTAAAAAAATTAATTTTCAACCATAAAGATTAATTTTTTATACCAAAAATGACGAATTAAAATAATATATGAGCTTTAACTAAGGTAGATACACTTTTAACTAAAAATCGAATAGTTATATCTTTAGTTAACAAAAAAATTAATTTTGACTGAAGATAAACGATTTTTCAATTTAAAAAATTAATTCTCAACAAAATAATCAAATTTTGAACCAAATAGTTGAAGATTTAAATGAAGAAAATCAATTTATAATTAGGAATATACATTTTCAACAAAAATTGAATAGTTATATTTTTAATTCAATGATAGTTGCTAAATTTTTCACTATATAGATTAATTTTTAACCATAAGACACACGTTTTCTCAAAACTACTTAAATTTCCAACCAAAGAAATTATCTAGTGTATTTGTTTGAATCTTCGAGACTTATCGATCGACATATTTTTGAACATTTCATGACCCACCAGTACCGATTTATAAAGTTAAAAAAAAAATTTATTCTGCATGTACAAGAAAAGCTTTTTTTTAATTCAAAATACAACACTATCATACTAGTGTATTTTTTCGCGTTTGCAATATGCATCGATCGACGCCTAGAGCGTCGATCGATCTAGATCTAGATCTAGATGCCTAGAGCGCGCGACTGTTGGTTGTCGCGCTTCGCGCTCGATGATGTATTTACCTCGCGCTATGCGCTCGATCTTTATATTTTCGCATATTCTTGCGCATTTCTCCCCCATTCGTGCACAGAGCTTTTAAAATCAAAGGTCAACGGACTGACAACTGTAATTTTGTGATTTTGAACTCTCTTTTGTTAAAGCTCTTTCGGCTTTAACGAACACATTCTCATTACGTATCTCGTCCTTCGCACTCGATTTTGTCCAACATGTCAACTTTTCTACATTATACACAACACTTTTATATCAAATATAATACGTTTTTTATGTAACTCTACCTGAGACTGCTTACTAAAAAATTGCAAAATAGAGAGAAAATTGTATTTATCATGATTATTTTTATATTTGTTTCTTGTTTCGCTTTAAATTGTCTAAGCTGCGCTGAAACATGTATCATTTCAATAAATGTATATCATTACAATTCATAATATGCATAAAAATTGAACCATACTAATTCTTATTTCCTTGTTTTTATAATTTTTTTAATCTTGTTTTTCACGATAAAATAAAAACTACCGCACATCTGCATAGGGTCTAATACAGGAACCTATATAGGGTCCTATTTAGGATCCTATGGCCTCTGTCGTCTTTTCTGTGCTTTCTTCAAAAATTTAATTTTTTTATTTTTAATCTTATTTTTACGATTAATAATGATAAATGATAATGATTTATAGATCTTTTTAGGTGAACAACTTTAGTCTGTTAATTTTAGTTCATACCTTATGTCGTTTTTTCAAAAAAATTTAATTTTCTTATTTTAAGTGTTATTTTTTACGACTACAACAAAAACTACGTGTCCTATCAAAAATTATAGCTCTTTTTTGGATGAACAAGTTTTGTATCATTTTTTTCCTAGCTTGTGTCGAAAAGTGATTTATTATAAATTTGTAATTCTTTCCAGGGCGCGCAATTTGAGTTTTTTATTTTTTTTTCGTATCTTGCATAGTTTGACCAAGAAATTAAATTTTTGGCTTTTCATTATTTTTGGTATGATCAAATTTGGAATGTTCAACTTTTCGACCAAATTAAAAAAGTTGTTATTATTATCTTATAGGGTGTACAGTCTGTCAAGTTAAAGCGTGGGTGGCTTTACTCGCAGTCGGTAAGGTGTATCGACATGATTTTGGTGTCAAAATATTAAGCAGAGCTCCCTCTTT
>NC_046661.1:121881841-121886206 GCF_010883055.1 Belonocnema kinseyi
AGGGAGCTCTTCTTAATATTTTGACACCAAAATCATGTCGATACACCTTACCGACTGCGAGTAAAGCCACCCACGCTTTAACTTGACAGACTGTACAAAAACCAACGCTTTTCTTCTCTTGACTTTTTTTCGTATCATGCGTTGTTTGACTTAAAATGTTCATTTTAGTTTGTTTTTTTGTATTTTGAAAATGCTATAACTCTGGTAATTTTCTTTTCATAGAAAAAAGTCATAGGGATAAATTGTTTGAGTTCCTGAATACTATGAACAACCTTACATACAATTTTAAAACCTTGAAAAACTGTGGATTCAAAAATATTTGGCACGATCAAATTTGGAATTTTCAAGTTTTCGACCAAATTACAAAAGTCATCATAATCCTGTAGAGCTTCCAAAAAAACAAAGTTTTTCTTCTCTCGAGTTTTTTTTCGTATTATGCGTTGTTTGGCTTAAAATGTTTATTTTAGTTTTTTTTTGTTTTGATTTTGATAATGCTATAACTCTGGTAATTTTTGATTTTTCGGAAAAATTCATGGGAACAAATTTTTTAACTTTTTGAATACTATGAATAAACGTACAGAGAATTTTTTAATTTTGAAAAAAGTGGTCTCAAAAACATTCAAAATGTGCCCAATTTTTGAATTTTGCATACAAAATATCTAGTTTACGAACTTGACCTTAAGTTTAGGACACTAAACAAGTGTACAAAAGGGAAATCTAATAGGTTAATTTTTTTTAAAGTCTTCGTGTTCACAGACAGACACACAAACATATATATAGATGCATACATACAGAAATGCATACAGACAGGCCGATTCTTTCGTAAAAACCGGTTTTTCGGATTGTGGGGATCTCAAAACGTGGTCATTTGACAAAAACTAGGGGGGGGGGGGTCACATTTTAGACAAATCTTATACCTTTTTTGAGGAGAATGTAAAAATACGACATCTGGTGTGTTTTCTCAGATTAGGAATACTACTGAAAACTGGCAAATTATGTAGCTTTATTAAATTTATTTATGAAAATAAAAATTCTTATTTAATAAAGAATTATTACTTCAGAGGACCTTTCGCAGGATATTTTCCGTCGCACTTAAAGAAAAGACACAATATAATTATTGAATAATAGACATGTGCTTTTTAAATAAAATTTTCTTTAAAGAACATTAATTATTGTTTATTTCCATCTAGTCTTCAATACTGGACGTAAATTTTACAGAGTTCCTGAACTGATTATTATTATTTTACAATAAATATCAACATTTTTAACAAAATGCAGGTCATGCAAGAAAACTGTTTTTTATTTTCATTGTTAAATGGAAAAGGTTTCAAAGCGTTTTCTAACTACTTTTTTCAAACGATCTATGCGAATTTCAATAAATTTTAAGTTTTTTGTTTTTAATGGGATAGCGCATCAATATCCCTTTTGGTGGCATAAAATCATTTTTGTCAATAAAGTAAAATAGCACTCTATTCCCCACCATCGAAAAAAAACTATTAACCCTTTTTCAAGATTTTTTTTCTTTAAAAAAATTCACCGCCATTTTTTAAATTCAGAAAATATTTTTATTTTCTTGCTTTATTGTATATAAATCTAGCCGCAGTTTTACGTCAATCTATAGGCTTTTGTATTATTTTATTCAAAAAAAAAAACTAATTCGGAAGCGAACAGATACATTTTCACGTACCTAAGTGTGTCTTTTTACAAAATCACGCCCAATTGCAAGTGAAATCAGTCTAAAGAAAAAAAAATTTCGAGGATCTAACAGAAAAATTCTGAAATAATTTAAATGTAAAGTTATCGACCACAATTACGATTAAACGTGTTGTATTCACGTATACTATATGAAACTTCTTTATTTACTTCAAAAAATTATACTACCAATCAAAAATTAAAATAGAAATAAATTCTTTGCTTTTCCGCAAAGGTAGAGATAATTATTTTTAATCATCTTCCTCATCATCATCATCGTCATCATCATCATCATCATCATCATCACCTTCGTCCTCTTCTTCTGTTTCTCCCTCTTGTTCATCTTCTCCTGCAGCAAAAAGAAATAGTGAGTTGATATTTTAAAGTTAATAATAAGTCCCTACAATTTCTGAAATAATTTTCTTGCGGTGTCCATAGTACAATAGATTTTAGAATAAAAAGAAAATCTCACCTAAAATTTCTTTAGGAGGTGGTGGTAAATGCGCGATGCGATAAGCTTCCTCCTCTTCAAAAGATGGATCTGAAATTTCCATCACCTCTGGTCCAATTTTGTATTGATCTTGCACTTGTGGCATGGAAGGTGGAGAATAATTGTATGCAAAGTATTTATATCCCCAGCCAATGTACAAGTTAGCGAATCTCCTTTGAACAGAAGAATTTTTACAAACTTTATTAAACACGAAATTCCAAAGTTTTTCTTAACTCAGCTTCAATCAGATAGAATTATTATATAAATATCTGTCGGTCATTTATAAATAAACTTTCATCCGTTTGAAATGGATAAATATAAATGAATCCGGTAGAATTCGAAGAAATAGGAAATGTGGTTGTACATCTGGAATTTCGATCTGTCAATATATAGAAATTTAATTCACTGCTTGTGAATCTGAGAAATAGAGTATTATGTGGCAACTCTTATAGCGAAGACAAGTGAACAATATTTAGGACGCTTCCTAGGGCTTGAGTTTTAGTCCATGTATTACAAATGACTTTTTCTCCTACAATTATGAATTTTTTGAAGACATATTTTAACTACATAAACTAAAGGGCTAATTACAATCTCTCACAGTGGTGTTTTTCGGAAAATAGCCTTGTTTGTTATTGCTGTTTTTTTTTTTTTTTTTTTTTTTGATTAATTGAGAAAATGATGCATTTTATGATCCCCGGGAGAAGCAAACCGCCACCTTGAGTGTACCCGTGAATGAATGAACCCTATTTCTCCCAAATCTTAGGACCTAAACAGACCCCGATTTCGCTTGAACTTTGGAGCCAGCTGGACTCGGATAGGGCAATAGCGCACGATTTCTCGGATATTTTTACCAGCACATGTATTTTAAATTCGTGTCGATTGGTTTGGATAAAATTCGTTCTAGCAGCTTTCGGATTCAGTTAACAGAACAATAAATCATTTTGTTAAAAAATTTGTATCCATAATATCTTTTTGGCAGTCCTACTTTTACTATTATCAAGTATCTTACATTTTTTTAAGTTTGAAATAGAATGATTTTTATTCTTGCTTTATCCGTATGTTGTTGCTAATCGATTAGTGCATTGATAATCTTTCACCCTAATGATTTTTACCGAAAATGATCACGAACGCCACTAAATACGTGATAAATAATTGAAATAATATAAAAAATTGACTTTTTGAAATATAAATACCTTCCCGATGCAAAAGCAAACGCTCCTGGCCAGATATTTGATCGAACAATAGCAATCGAAGTTTCTGTTTGAACTCGAGAGGACTGTCTGGCAGTCCAGGGCACTATTGAGTCCAAAGTGGCATCTTCTGACAAAGGAGTGAGCAAGGGTGGACCCACTTCTCTTTCTATAGTTGTCGTCTCTTTTTCCTCCACTTCTTCCTCCTCTTCTTCCTCTTCAACTTCTTCGCCCTATGAAAATACATTTATTTAGTTCGCAAATATTGCAGCTTTCAGAAAAAATTGTAATTTTTTCACTTATGGGCTTAACACTGATGTGTCATAGATCACACAAAAATACGCTAACTCACTGAAAATAACATAGTATAATCCATACTCTTAATTCTAACCACATCCAACAAGTAAAGCCGATCACCTGGGTTCAGAAGTATCCAAGGTCATTCGTTCCATCCTTTTCTCATATTCTTCATCACACATTTCTTATAAAATATTTTTCGCCACATTTTCCTGTCCTGGTATACAACTTTAGCTTCCTTTATCTCTATACATTTCCTCAAAGAAGCTATTGTGTTTCTATGACTGTTTATATCTTTTCGACTTCGGGTTTCATTCACACTATTCTTTCCTCGGTCTGCCTCTGGGTACGCTGCCAATTACTTTAATTAAATATACTTGTTTCGCCAGTCGTTTTTCTTTTATTTTGTCAACATTTCCAAACCTATATCAGAAATTTCTTTCACTCTTGCAAAACAGTTTATCTTTACACCACATTATTTGTGAATCTGCTCATAACTGACGTTATCCGTTAGTGTTTTACTGGACAGATTGCACAGGAATTAAATGCTGACCACATTAAACTTATTGCTGTTCTTTTTTTATAGGTCCAGTTCTCGCTACCGTACAACATTTTGAGTGCGAGAAATAAATCACACCAAACTCTCGCTTTCAGTCAAGTGTCGAGGTTTATCTTCAAATCGCCTTGGTTTGATTT
>NC_046661.1:121886306-121894197 GCF_010883055.1 Belonocnema kinseyi
TCGCAACCGCTCTCGCCCTACTCCTCTTAGAAACTGCGTGAGCCAGCAGTTCTAGGAAGGGGGTGACTGTAAGCGAGAGTTTGATGTATATATTGCAATTTTAGCTTGATTATTTAATAGATATTTTTAATTTTGGTCATGACTCCAACACTGCCGATAAACTCTTTAATAGCATACTGTTTTCTCACCCTTTCCTCCAAATACAATAATTTTTGTTTTATTCACGATAATTTCAAGGCCCATTTTCTTCATGCGAGTATTCAGGCAGTTCAACATTTTCTGTAAGCCTTCGATTGACTCTGCTATAACAACCTTGACATCTGCAAACTCTAACCCACGTACATTTACTGTCCCAAGATTTACAACTTCCTTGTAGAAGAAGGCTGTTCTTAACAATGGCCAATGAATATAATAAACAGCCAAGATGACAAAACGCATAATTATTTAACTCCTTGCCTAACATCGAACTAGTCACTAAGTTGTCCATTTACCTTCGCAATCGCTTTTCTACCTGCATATAATCTTTTAATTGCTTTTAGGAGCCATCCATCGACTCCGTACTTTTTCAGGACTTCCCAAAGCTTACTTCTATCTACCTTGTTAAACACTTTTTCCACGTCTACAAATGCACCAAAAACTTGTTTGTTTCCTTGTCTATATTGGGATGACAATTGCCTTTTTCCAGTCATCTTAAACTTCCTCAGAGGAATCTTAGAGGCCCAGATTCTTCCACCTGGGATTTCCAATGATCGTCTTCTGTGTCGCAGTTGGACTGCTTCTTAGCTTCACCTCCCAATAATTTCTTGAAAGAGTTTCTCAAAGCTTTTTTATTTCGTCCGTATCATATACCATTTTCAAAATAATTTCTTATTATTTTCTTCAAAATGATCTTGCATTTTCTTATCTTCCATCGCTTTGACTTTACCGTTGCTTTCTTTTACTAGTATTTTTACTTTCTCATTCTTGTCCCTATAATCATTTTCTAGTCAATTTTTTAATCATGATAAGACCTGTAATATTCAATTTTTTATTGATATGCTTGTTTCTTTTTATTAACGGCTACACGGATTTCATCATTCTAGCAAGCGTCCCCAGTCATCCTTCCTAAAACCGCAGTACCGCACACTCCAGTTAAACTCTCAGAAATAATTCCCTGGAACAATGAATATGCACCCTTTATATATCTTTATTGCGTATTAGCATCTTTTAAGTTATCCTGTCTAGGACAGTAGAATGATTCTTTTCCTATGAACATGATCACAAGTACCTACACTTTCATATAAAGTATCCCAAAAGGCGTATTGTTCTTCACTTATTCCACAATTGAAATGTTTTGTACGCATTTGATGGTGTATAACGATGCACATGCATGACCAAATAAGGTTCAAATTATCAGCGAGTAGAATTTATTCAAAATTAACGGCAGGTTAAAATTTTATCATATAAAGAAAACTCAGCACTACGTGGACTGGTTATTTAATGTAAGAAAAGTCCAAGAAATCTGAAAAGCTCTCACATATTCAGAAGAATACTTAATTTCTTTATGCTTTTAAAGTAGAAGGTAATCCCACGCGAATTCCAATTTCCTCACTCGCTCAATCACATTTTTGCAAACTATACTTTCCACGTCTCTAACAATAATAATTAAAAAGCATACCATCCGAGAAATATCCAATTTAAAATAAATAATATAGTTTATCAATTTATCTCGGCACAGGATTCCTGCGGATTGTCGAGTTTTCGTTGTTGCCACAAATCCATGTTCTAAATCGTTTTCTGTAGTAGTATCCTTCTTACTTTGTGAATAGAGGATGTAAATTTATTATCAATTACCTTCACAGGCGTCCCTGTGAACCTTCACCAGAAAATCAAGTACAAGTCGGAATATAAATTTTTTAGTAATTAAAACTGGTAGTCACCAGTCAAACAGGGTTATCCAGTCAATCTGATTTTTTCCTCCTAATCAGCAAAAATGGTCGCTAATTGTCCTGATCCAGGAGTGTACTAAGAATAAGTTCTTAATTTGGTGCCCCCTTATGAGTAACCATTACACCATTAACTGGAGCGTAGCACGCTATGATAAATAATATTCTTGTTCTCACTTTCAGTCTAACCCATAACATTCTGGTGCGTACATGCCTATTGACATACTGTTCTTCTCTCTCATTCATAATCAGACGGACTATTTCACTAACATGTGATTCATTATCTACTCCAGACCATAGTTCGAGTCCGTGCTTTAACTTCCCATTTTCTATCACTCTACTGCCGCATCCCCTTTCCTTTGTTTAAGGTGCACATAAAATATCTAGCTTCCTTACATGCATAGTTTCCATAATTGTCTTTCCTTAAGGTCATTCACCTCTCTAGCATTCCAAACACCCAGTGTCCATAATAAATAAAATTAAATATAAAAATATGTGAGGTGTCACTAGAGAAAATATATTAAAGAACAAAACACCAAGTAACTAATATTGAATAAAAAATACAGATTTCAATATTTTATTAAGTGCACTGAATGAGTGATGCCAAAATAGGCTGTTTTTTAGCATATTTTTTGGATCTCGCTGGCGACCTAGGGGAAAAAAATAAAAAAATTTTACAGGTATTAAATTACTCGTCATTGAAAATCAAAGTGAGCCTTGCTTTTCGTTTTTAGTAAATTTCCAAAAAAAACCCTATTTAAGGGTTGATAAGACCCCCAAACAAATAAAAAATAGGAAATACCACTAATTATGAAATCATTTTTCACATCAACCCCTCATCAGTCAAGAAAATACAGGATTTTACTTTTGTAAGGTTTATTTTTAAGAAACAATACAATGGAAAAAGATTTTATAATTAGTGATATTTCCTATTTTTTAATTTATTTGGAGTCTTCTCAACACCTAAATAGGGGTAATTTTGTGTAACTTTTAAAAAACAAAAAGCGATGATCATTTTGGTTTTCAATTACGAGTAGTTTGATACCTGTAACGTGTTTTCATATTTTTCCCCCAGGTCGCTAGGGAGGTCAAAAAATAGGCTAACTTTGGCGTCACTCTTTCTCTCTTAACATTTGTCAAATTTAATACTGTGAATATTTATTTCGATTTTGTAAACCAGTTTAAAAATTATGGAATTTGAAGGTTAGGGGGTGTTCAAGTATTAAGCAAGCTCTTCGTAGGAAGGGGAAGGGTCACTTGAAATTTTTAATTTTTCATAATCTGATAAAATCAATTACAGAAAACAATATATAATAAAGGCTCAACTATGTGTTTCTAATGCTAATATTTCTTGAAAACTTTCTGCGTTCGTTTTTTAAAAGTTACAGGATTTGAAATTCTTTCTGGTAAAAAAATTCAACCAAATTAATTTTTCTGTCACACTAGTTTAAAAAAAAACATTTTTGTTAATGAAAAAATAAATATTATTGCATTTAAGGACATATAATACTAATCCAATTTCTACTTCATCGATATTTTTTTGTAACAACTTACGTCCACACAAATTGACATAAAGACTTGAAAATTTCGGAAATCATTTAAAAGGCACTAAGAAATGTCTATTTCATATACAATTTCTGGAACGATAACAAAATCTTATTTATCATGATTCCTGGAAAAATATGTTCATAGGCCATGGCTGCGTGTACCCAAATTTCGGTACAAACGGTTTGGGTTTTTCGGTACACATTGATACTGTCTTTTTCACATTTTCAGAAATGTAGGCCTACAAACGGTCCTTAGAACCTTTTAATTAATTTTCAAAATTTTCAAATCAATATCCAAATTCGCGCAGACGTGAATTGTTTCGAAATAAATGTCGGAAAGATAGGAATTGTAAAAATGTTACACACCTTTAATCAAAATAACACTGTTTTTTTATTCAATAAATAATATGCCTTCAGTGAAAAAATGTTCGGGCGGGGGGTAGGACATTCTTACTCTTACTTATACTTTTTATGAAAAAAAATATATATTTCCTAAAAGTACTTCAGCTTCGGATTCGGCTTTTTCTGGATCCGAGGGAACAATTCGGCCTTGTTTTAAAAGAAATGGGCTGTGATGGCACCAATTAGACATGGATGCGTCCACTAACTCTTTCACAGGTAGAGGGTCGTAGTGTGGATTTTCTGATATGATACCATCTAAAATATTTTTATTAAATTGTCATATATTACAAAATAAAATCATGGTATTTCAATAATAATAATAATAATATTTTATGATATAATTTCCGGCTTGAACATATCTAACTGCGTCTAGAGTTGCTGCATAGTCTGTTTTAAATTATCAGTTTCGTACTTCCGTAGTAGATCCTAAAAACTCTTCCTGTGAAATTGAGTCTCTATTTAATAGCAGGCTTAATATTCCCTTTTTGTAAATTGAAGTTTAAAAACTATACATAACGGCTTCGAAAAATAGGAAATGTAAATCAAATTTACAATAATATTGATTGTACGTGAGAATCAAATGATGAATAATAAATAATCAGTAATTCAAAATGAATACAATTTTTAAATGCTGTCTTTGTTAATGAAAAAGTTAAATGGTAGTCCAATATAAAACGAAAAGCGACGAATCATTTGTAATGAAAAATTTTCCAAGCCATTCCTAAGAATACCTTTTTAATCACAAAGTATTATTTTTTTTAATTCTCTTAGAGAAAGAGAGAGAGAGCGAGAGGGGGTGTACCGGTAGTTTCTTCCTCTTCCTCTTCATCTACTTTCTCCTCTTCGTCCTCCCCTCCATCAAAAGTGTAGTATCCCACTGGAGAAATTAATGTGGCAGCACTAATACGAGCAATTTGTGCTCTAAGGTAATTCTTCTCATTACCAGGAAATGGTGGAAATGTGAAAATCTGAAATATCAATCCTTTTTTAGTCAAGAGTATTTCGATTGTAGCGCGGAAGCACTACGTGGAGAGGAACGAGGAAGCGTCACTGTGATTGTTAGAAGCGTAAAGAGCAAGCGGAAATAAAAATTGATTATGGCGCGGGGAATCGAACCCCCGTCCGCCGGCTAGAAGCCCGAATCGCCACTACTGCGCCACCACTGAGCCAAACATGAAATCAGTGATTATTCACATACAATGTATTATGTACCACGTCACATTATAAGTAAAATAGTACTATTCCATGAAAAAGGTTTTTATGTCTACGGTTCAGAGAGGAGCAGACTGCAGCCTCGCCACTCTTTGACCTCCCTCTTTACATCTGAATTATTGATAGATGATATCTAATTTACTTCAGTAAATATTTTCACTAATTATTAGTCTTTTTGAACTAAAATTTTAATGAAAAAAGGCAAAATTCTAAGAGAAATAGTGAAATATAAATTGCAAGCAAATTAATGGCTTTCTGGATGACTGCAGCTAAGCTTTCTTCTTTCCCTTGAAAAAATTTCACCTAAAAAGAGATATCACCTTTACTTACCTCCTCCTCCAAATTTCCTGAAAACAGTCTAACTATTTCACGTGATGCTATTATTTGTTTGGGAGTCACCATTGGCAATTCGATCCAATCGTCCAAACCAGGAGAGTTGCAGACAAAGTAAACCTAAAAATTATTTTTTCGCAGATTTAAAAAATAAAAATTAACTTAATTGGAAATAATTTTTGACATTTTATAATATTTTAAAACAGCATTTAAAAAATCAAGAGCTTAAAAAAATTTCAGGGACATCAAAAGATTTTAAAAAATTGTAAATATTGTAAGGAATTTTGAAAGATTCCAAATAATTTTAAAAGCTTTAAAAAGTGCAAGGGAACTTAAAAGATTTACAGGATTTGAAATATCTCAGGGTTAAAAAAAAATTACAATAATTTGCAGTGATTTCAAAAGATCTTTAAAATTTTAGGTTATTTTTTTAAATTCCAAGTAATTTCAAGAACTTGCAAAAATATCGAGGAATTTCAAAATATTTCAAAGCGTTTGAAATGTCTTAAGTTATTTTTAAAGATTCGAATAAATTTGTAATTCATTTCAGTAATTACATGACATTTCAAAGGATTCGAAATATTTTAAAGGCATGACAAAATTAAATAGCAAACTCAAGACTTTCAAAAAGTTTTAAGGCACTTCAAAAGATTTTAACAGATTTAAAATAAATATTTAAGGGTTCTTAAAAAAATTCCAATTGATTTGCGATCGATTACACTAATTTAATGGCACTATAAGGGACTTGAAATACTTTAGAGTATTTTAAAATATTTCAAGGCATTTTAAAGAATTCCTTCTAAAGTTTCAAGGGATATAAAAAAATTTAACTACTCAAAATTTTTAGAATAGAATTTTAAAGTGTTTAAAATATTTTAGAGTATTTTAAAAGCTTCCAAATAATTTTTAAGAGATTAAGAAATTTCCAAGAATTTGAATAATTTAAGAGAAAATAAATGTTTATGAAGATTTCAAAAATGTAATAGAATTTCGAAAGGTTATAAAACATTTTTTATATGACCTTCAAGATTTTGAAATTATTAAAAGATTTCAAGGGATTTCAAGAGACTTAAAAAATTTCAGTGTATTTGAAAACATTTTACAGGATTTGAAATTTTTTATATTTTAAAAGAATTAAAATATTTTAGGAAATTTGAAAAGTTTCGAAGGATTTTTTAAATGGTATCAATTATCGGAAGGGATTTCAGATTGTTTGAAGCATTTTAGGTAGGGTGTTCAAAAATATTTCAAGAAATTGTTAACAAATTTTCAAAATTCAAAGAATTTCTAAGAGTTTTAATGATTTTAAGAAATTTTGAGCTTTTGTGAGAATTTTCCTAGACTTACGAAAAATATGAAATGATTTTAAGGCTTAAAATATTTAAAAAGGTTTCAAGGTATTTTGTAAGATTTCGTGGAATTAAAATGAGTCTAATAGATTTTAAAAGTTCTCATTGTGTTTTAATGAATTTTTTAGGATTTTAGGAAATATCAGATTTAATAGAAGTTCGCGGGACGTTATAAAATTTCAATTGATTTAAACAAATGTATTCACAAACAGTGAATTATCTTCAATTATTTAGAATTCTCTTAAATTTTATTAATTAACTTTAATTTATTTCAATTTACTTAATTCCACTCAACACCAAGGGATTTTCATTTAGTGTTTGTTTAATGAATCCATTCCTCTGAATTCAATTCAATTTTACTAAAATCAACGGAGTATATTAATTTTTGAACGGTTTTTTTCAATTCATTTGAATAATTTTGAATCTAGCTTGAATTTTTTTAATTTAGTTTGAACTGCGTTCGATTTTAATAACTTAAATTGTTTTCAAATATTATGAATTTTCCCTGAATTCGTTAAAAATTATCTAGAATCATCATAAATTTTATTTAAATGTTATAAATTGAAAAGGACATTAATTACATTATTTATGAACAACAGCAATATTATACGCGCGCTACAGCGCGCAGGAGTCATTGCAAGGCCAATTAGTAATATACATATATAAATAAGATTACTATGTTTCAAATTTTCTAATTGTACAGTTCATTCACTTCAAATAAAAATAATAATAATAATAATAATAACTATTTTTTGCCACTGAGCCACTGAGCCACTGAGCCTCGGTGGCTCAGTTGGTTAGACACTCGGACTTCACCTCAGAGGTCCGGGGTTCGATCCCTGAGCCGGTACCTCTAGAAATTTTTCAATATACCTTTACCGAGGTTCTGGTGGTTCGGAACCCACCTTAAGCTGTAGGTCCCCCCATCGTGTACTTGACTGCAACCCAGTCCGTCAATGATGGGGTAAAGACTAGGATTTGTCCAATATGTCTGGGCAGACTGCTCTCATCAGATCACTTGATTTTATTACACCATTAAGCCATTTCCCTTTCGGGGTAGGCGTGACTCACTCGGCAGGGGAAAGGAGTAGTGTGTGGATGGGATAGAGATTTTTCAGATTGA
>NC_046661.1:121894297-121897047 GCF_010883055.1 Belonocnema kinseyi
GCCAATTAGCACAAATGGTAAGTTCCGACAGTGTCTACAAGTGTGCCTACTGGCCGCTAAATGGCAATACCGGTTTCATATGTATACACCTGGTATTTTCGACACCAGTTTTTCTTCGTTTCATAAACAAATTTTTTGTTTTATTCAAGAATATTTATTTATGAAGAATCTTTTTTACAGAAAATTTTAGCGGATGATCAAGCATTCAAGAAAAAAGAAGATTCTTCTGCTGAGGAAGCCGCTGAAATATCAAAAAACGAGTCGCATGATAATATGCAAAAGGAAGCCACTGAAAAAGAAGCTCTAAATGCGGCTTTGAGTACTGAACTTGCAGGAGAAGGCAAGCCCCCAGAGGAAGGATTGGAACTAATTTTCCCTCCTTTGCCTGAAAATCAGTGGAAATCTCCTGTCGAAATTCCATCTGAACCAATTGGAACAGGGCTTAACAAAAACGTAAATTATATAATACAAAGCATTTTGCTGTCTTTAAGAAAAACCTAAGTCTTAATTACTTTGGTAAGTTTAGGAAGGCCGCAATACTTCCATTCAAAATTTCCTGACTTTTCCCTGAAAATTTTTATATTTTTCCTGACCATTATTATTTAAAAACCGAAATTCGATACTTGTAACATTTTTAGTATAAAATATTTTACAAATGCAATTAAACTAATTTCTAACCCAAAAGTGACTAACAGTACTAAAGTTTTTTTTTTAAATTTATTCGTTTTATTATTTAAAGGATTTAAAGTTTTTAAATACATTTTGAATGTACTTAAATACTTGGAATGAGGAAGAAGCCTAATATTCTAAACGTGAGGCTTCTAATATTTGTTTCAGTAAAAATAATTAAATTGTTAAAACCTATTACAATTGGAATTTTTTACTTCAAGCATGAGTGAAGTCTTTAAACTTCTTAGTTTATTGTATAAAAACGTCAAAATGATTTCAAATACTATAAAAGTTTTATGAATTGCCCCCTTTTTAAATTTTGCAATCTGTAAATTAAAAAACTTGTCTTGTTGATAAGCTTTCAGCTACAAACTTCCAACATTATATTATTTAAAACTGTAATCGTTAAAAATTAAACAGTCTGGAGTGAAATCATATATCGAAACCTGGAAAGTAGTTTGGTTTTATTTCAAAACTTTTCAAAACCGTCTCGTTTAAAAATAATTATATTTTATAGCTCAAAAACAAATTAAAACTAATGATTAGTTAAACAATTAATTACAACCTGAAATGTCCTCAATTACTTGAACAAACGTTTGAAATTATATCATTATATTTTAAAAACTATAAATAATTGAATTGATCCCAATTTTTACAAATTAAAAATGGATAATTTTTAAATTGGCCAAATTTTAAATGCAAAAGTTTGTAATCGCATAAAATGGTAAAACGTCAAAATATAAGCCTTTAAAACTTAAAATGTGCAGCTTTCAAAACTTAAAATAATTTTTTTTAGTTGATAGCAATGAAAATTTGGCAGATTCCCTAGATTCTTGAAAATCTCTGAATTCTTTGGATTCTCAAAAATCCTTGATTGTTTCGAATTCCTTGAAATCTTTTATTATTGTGAATTCCTTAAATTCCTGAAATACTTTGAATTCGTTAATCGCTATAAAATCCTTAAAATCCTGTAAATTGAATGAAATCTTTGAATTTTCTAAATTACTGAAAATCTCTGAATTCATTCCATTTGTAATTCTTAGAATTCCTTAAATATATTTTTTTCCTTGTATGATCTTAGTGGGTGGAAATGACTGATTTTCTTAAGCTCTTTAAATTCCTTAAACTCTCTGAATTCCTTAAATTTTTAGAAATCTACGAATTTTCTGAAATCTTAAAATTAGCTACATTCCCGGAGATCCTTGAACGTTCTCAATTTCTTAAATTCTATGAATACCCTGATTTCCCTGAGTTCCATAAATGTCCTGAATTTGTTGAATGTTCTAAATTACTTGCATTCTCTGAATTTGTGAAAATCTCTGAATTTCCAGAATTCCTTAAATATTATGAGTTCCTAAAATTCCTTGAATTCTTTAAAGCCCCTAAATTCTTTAAATATTAAAAATTCTCTAAGCACCTTGAACTTTCTAAATGCTCTCTAATTCTCTGAATTCCCTGTAATGCTAGAATATCTTGAATTCTTGGAATATTTCAAGTTTTCTGAAATCTCTGAAAACCTATGATTTAAATCTGCTGCATTCTCTGAATTTATAGAATTTCTTAAGTTGTTTTAATTCTTCTGAATTTTTCTGAATTTTTTTGAAGTCTTTGGAATTCAGGGACTTCCAGGAATTCAGAGATTTCCAGGAATTTAGGAAACTCCACGAATTCAAGAAATTCAGATAATACAGACCATTTAGATGAATTCAGATATATCTGAGAATTCGGATAAATTCTGTTGATTTGAAGGAATCTAAAAGAATTCGAAAGAATTTGAAAGAGTTTTAAAGCATTTCAAACAATTCAAAAGAATGGAAAATCATTAAAAACTGAATATTTTTGAGATAGCTTTTCAATATTTCAAGCCCCTTTCCACATTAATCTGTGGAAAAATAAAAACATTTTGCTTGAAAAAATACCATGTCTGTCAAATTATAAAAAACATTTCTGAGTCGAAATGTTGTCACAGGCTTATACTCTCCAACATGTCGAAGGCATTTTTGATTAGAGTTGGATTTTTTATTTGATCATTTTTGCACGGGGCTGTCCCGGTATATATCATCAGTCACGGACGCATTTTT
>NC_046661.1:121897147-121910190 GCF_010883055.1 Belonocnema kinseyi
GGGCGCATACTTTGAATAAAATATTTGTTATCATTCTCTTGAAATAAATGTGTTTTTTTCTTGAAAAAATACCGGTTTCATATGTATACACCTGGTAATTGAGTAATTACTTTTCAACTATTTATATCAATCGAACAGATCAAGTAATTTACTACCTCCTGTCTGCGATTTAGTTCCTCTATTTTCAACTCTGCTTCCACAACATAATAATTTTTCGGATTCCCGAGAATTTTCCCCCAAAATCTGAAATTTTTTAATTAAATTATTAATGGAAAAACAATTAATTTGTCAAATTTAATTGTTACTAACCGAACATTCTCTATTGGTACATCAGAAATTAGTTTTCTGATACTCAAATTCAGAAGCAACATTTCAGATCGAGGTAAGGCCACATCCGCTTGTTCAAAATAAAATAGCATGTCTAATAAATTTGGTTTTCTTTTCCTAAAGTCGCTATCTTCTTCGTGCTGTTGAATATATTCTGTCTCTTCTTTTTCTTCTGGCGCTTGGGATGCCTTCAAAAAAATTTTTTTTTATCAGAACGTTAGTAAGTAAGAGGGAGATTATATCGACATAATCTATCTGGAAAAGCGCCCTTAACCTCAATATTACCGAATTTAATAAACTCAACAAAAACTGTTTTTCTTTACTAATTCGCATATGATTTTTGGATTTCTGCAAAAAAAATGTTTAAAAAATATTATTTATTTTCAAGAATGCCTGCCGTAATTTAAGATAACGCCTTTCATGTCAAAAGAATATGGAATAATTAAAATCTTATAAAATGTTTTTGAAACATGAAATTATAATCACTATAAAATATTACACATTTTTAATATTATTATTCATAATTCTTGAATTTTTAATAGTAAATTTTTCAAATTAAATAGTCTTTAATTTTTAAGGAACTGCAACTATTTTGTAACTGTATACAAATTGGAACATTCTGTTGAAATAGTTCAATTTTGAAGACTTACAATGGAAAATTCTTCAATTTTAATTATTTGAAATTTAATATTTTTAACTTTTGGACATTTACAATTTAAAAATCTTCAATTTTGGCAGCTGTATGAATAACAATTTTTCAATTTTAATGATTTTGAAGATCGAAAGTCTAGAGTTTTTAAATTGTAATCTTTTGAAATTGATGAAATCGGAAATTTAAATCATTTACATGACAGCATTTTTTAATTTTAGAACTTAAAAACTCACATGATTTTTAAACTTTAATAAAAAAAAACTGAAGCTCTTCAATACTGAAGATTTATAAATAAATGTTCTACCATTTTAAATATTTACCAGCAAATTCTTCAATCTTTACTATTTTCCGTTTAGAATTTCTTAATCCTAAAATATTTGCAATTCAAAGTTCTACAATTCTGAAAATTTAAAATCGAGGGTTATTTAATTAAGAAGATTTATGTTTTAAAGGTATGTAATTTTGAAGTTTTGTTTTCGATATGTAATTCAGTTTTAATCATTTATCATTAATTTTTTTTAATTTTTAAATTTGTCAATTGAAGACTCTTCAATATTTAATATGTCTTATAGACGTTTTTTGAAATTGCCTAATTTTACATTGTTAGAATTGATACTTATTTAATTGCCAAGATTTGTATTTTACAGGTATGTAATTTTGAATGTTTTTGAGAGTATACAGTTTAATTTTAAAGAATTACAATGAAAAATTCTGAAATTTTTATGATTTGTAATCTTAAAATATTCAATTTTGAAAATATACAATTAAAAATCTTGCATGATGATAGATGTATGAATGAAAATTGTTAAATTGTAATGATTTGAAAATCTAAAGCCAAGAGGTTTTAATTCTTAATCCTCTAAAGAGTCTGAATTAATGAAATATAAATGTAAATGCAAATGTAAATCGTCAAATTTGCAGACTTTTTATTTATAAACTAAACAAATTTTATAATGCAATTTATTTCATTATTAATATTTATATTTGAGAGGAATGTTTAATTTTGAAGATTTCTAATTAAAAATTTTTCAATGTTAACGACTTTTAAGGGCATGTGATACTTACAGTTTCCCCGGCTTTTTTCCATAAAAATGAAAATGTTTAAAAACTGAATTCGGAGATGCTATAAAATATCATAACGGACGTCCCCGGACTCTTTTTTGAGGGATAATAACAAAAAAATTTATTGTGCTAAATAAAAATTTTATGCATATGTATTAATTTGAGGTTAAGTCGTTTTTCATCTCTGCCTTTCCGATAATCTGGAAATTATTTATGAAATAAACTTTTTTGATTGCCTGCAAAAAGGGTTAGTTCCGGGAGATTAGTTACTATGTTTATTTGCAAGTCCAAAGTTTTCGGCCAAAAATATTGTGTAGTTTGGAAGGAACGTTCGGGTGAATTGTAACACACATAACCTCGAAATGTACACGTACGTTGTTAGCAATATCAAAAAATTTTTGATAAAAAAACACAAAAAAGTGTATGGGGACGTCTGTTAGCATGTTCGCTATCATTTCCCAAATTTTTAAGACAAAATATTGATTATTCTAGAAAAAAAGCCGTCGGAACCTAAAACTGGTAAAATCGACAATTTTCTAAGTATCACATGCCCTTAATATAAATTTTTCAATTTTTATTATTTGCAATCATGTTTTTTTAACTAATATTTAAATCAGCTAAGTAGATATTAATGTTATAAATTCCAAAAAAAGGGATGCACTTTTTTTCTTATCAAAATATAGACATAGATATTAAATGTACATACATTTTGAATGTATTAAGTATCAGCAAAACTCTTTTAAACATACTTGGATCATGATCAGAAAGTTTTAACAAACGAATAAAATATTACAAAACAAAGTTTTCAAATGTTATATGCCTGAATTAAATTACGAAGTTTTGTATAAATTAAATATTAAATTACGAATTGGACAAATTTTGAAGCTCGAATAAATTATTTCTCAAATCACAACTCGCCAATCTTCCCAGTAAACGGTGTTTTCCAAAAATTATGCAGTTATTATTTTTAAAGTTATAAATAATTTTTAAATTATTATAATTTATAATATTAATATTTTAATATCCTTTTTTCACGATTCCAACAATATAAAAAACTCATTTTTTGATTTTTTGCAGTTAACGGTGTTTTTCAAAATTCGGCAGTATATAGAGCGGTTATAAATGGAATATATTAAAATATTAATCGAAATTTAATAGGTTTAAACGTTGAACCTTTTCTTTTTATATTAAAAATATGAATCACGGATCATCACCTCAAAAAGTTTGATAAGAGTTTTTGCGTTCTCATACTGTTTGGGCGGTACATAAATATCTCGAAGATGATCGGTTTGAGTTTTAAATCTTTCCTCCTTCAACTTTTTGCTATAATCTTCAAAAATATCTACAGCGTTTCTAGGTCGCTCGGTGAGTATTTTATTTAATAATTCACTTAAGTGGTCATACCTGTGAATGGTATTTCTGAATGATTATTTAATAATAAATCAATATTTTAGACTAATTATTTATGGTTATAAAATTTATAGTTTTTCTGTTTACATATTAGTGAAGCAATTAATCTATTTATGATCTAGAATGAATTTTGTTTTTCATTTAATCTATAAATTTGTTTATCAAAAAAGAACATATCTTTAAATTCATAAACATTTATTGAGGGCATTATTTTCCTGTAAACTCACAAACTATCACCAGATTCTGAACTATGCTTTTGAAGGTACTCCTTGGCTTTGCGAATTTCGTAGCGAATGCAAGGTAATTCATCAGATGGAATCTCATCTATGTTATACGAATAAGCCATATTTTTTAGGTTTTTAATAAATACTCTCTGACATATTATTTAGTGTATAACCTTTAGACAGCTACTGAGCTATTGTTCTATTAGGATATTTTAGTAGATAAAGAGCAAACTTCACTATCAAACGCTAGGGATTTCACCAAAGAAACAAATAATTAAAAGGAAAAATTGTTCAATAGGATAAATTGGTAATATTACAAAGTACAATAACGGATCTTGAAATGTAAACGTACAACCAAATAAGCTTAAAGTTGAAGCCTTCAAAGGAACTATTAAAAAATTCAAAAAAATTACATTTCTGATACTGTAAAAATAGAAATCCTGAATAATGAAATTCCTGAGAGAAAATTGGCAAATTATGAAATATCTAAACCAGAAAATTCTCGAATTTAAACACCAATTTTTCAAATAAATATTAGTTGTTTATTAAAAATGGTTATGCCTGGTCGTCTCAAATAATTGGAGAAGTTGGAAAAGAGAATGGACTAGTTGTCCCCAAAATTCTGAATATAAGTTTTTTCAATTATTGTTGTTTTAAATTGAAACAATAATTTTAGAAACTTTACACATTAAATATAATTATTTTTGACAACAATATTTTAATGAATAAAAAATATTTAAAAAAAAGTTTTTAATCAATCTAATTCTGGAACTTTCTAGTTCGGATATTTTAGAATTCGCCTATTTTCTGTCAGCAATGTTCAAATTTGGCAATATTATGAACTGTCGGGAATTTTATTATTCTAGAATTTTCCAATTCGCTAATATTATAAGCTGTACAGGAAATTTGGTTAATCAGGATTTTTTTCATTTAGAAATGTCATTATTCGGAAATTTTATTATTTAGCTACACAAACAAATTTAAGTAACAAAAATTTTTCAGAAGTGGGAGAAGTAATACGTAAATCAATAGCAACCCACTTTCAAGAAAATAAAATTAATTTCCTAAGCCAGAATGAATTATAAGCCAACAAAAGAACACAAAAAAAACTAGGGGTTCACTAAAGCAGAGTATCTATAGTTTCTGCAAAAAATCCAAGACTTTTTCAGGTTTTCCAGGATAAAAAAAATAATTTTTCCAGGTATATTTTTTTTCACTGAAAACAATATTTTTCACGAAACTTTGTAGAAAGTGTAGGTCTATTTCAACTAAACAAATGTTATATGCGAAAATTTTCATACGGCCCCAATATATAATTTTATGATCAAAAACATTTTTTTGGAAACTCATACAATTTTATATGGATTGAACTTTTTCTGATTAGAATTATTTGAAAGAATGAGTTATCAAATTTGTTACAATAAGATATTGAACTTGAACCAACAATAGTTGCATTTTAAACCAAATTATTAAATTTTCTAGAAGAAACTTTAATTTTTAACAAAAAAGGTGCATTTTAAATCGAAAAGGACGATTTTTCTATGCAAATAGACGAATGCTCAACAGAATCGTTGAATTTTAGAATTAATTTTGGAATTTTTTATACCAACATAAATGAGTTTTAACCAAATAGTCCAATTTTGGAAAAAAATATTGAACTTTAACCAAAAACAGTTGAATTTTCAACACGAAAAGTTAAATTTTCAACAAAAAGATGAATTCTCAACGAAAAATTAATTATTTTATATTAAAAAAAAAAAAAACAATCAATTTCTATCAAAATAGTTAAATTTGCTACGAAAGAATTGATTTAAAAAGAATAATTTAATTTTAACAAAATAGTTTCATTTTTAACCAAATTGCTGAATTTTTAAAATAAAAATACTTACAAAAAACGATGAACTTTCAACTAATAAGATTAATTTTCTACCAAAAGGAAAGATTTTCAATAACAAGCATAATTTTTCAAATGAATGGTGTAATTAAAAAAATAATAATAATAGTAATTCCATAAAGAAATTTGAGCCAAATAGTTGAATTCTCAACTAAAATGATGAATCTGCAGCAAAGAAAATAAATTTTTAAAAAACTGCAGAAATTGCCCAACTTATTCCCGAGTTCCGACCTAGGCTCGATCGGATTTTCCACATATGGCCGCAAGGAGGCAGATGATGTGGCTCGCGTCAGAACCACGTCGGGTCGGGTTAGGTTAGACAAGATTATGTCAAGTTTTATTTTATCGTCGTGATATTGTTTTTCTTTCATAGAATTTAAAATGCCAAAAGCAAATAACAAATTGCGAGTTCGGAATCACAGAATTGTTTGTCAGATTTCTTATATCCGCAATGAAGGCAAAGGTGAGCTTTAATTTGCTAGAATCAACATTACGATTCATTTTAAGCTTCTGAAGATTTTCAGCAATGTATTTGAGAAAGCGTCGTCATTTTGAGCGCATTTACTATTTATGTGAATAAAACAATGTTTTCCAGGTTTTTAGAATTTTATATTTTGTTGCTGATATTGTGAAAATAGAGATCACCTTATACCAAATGTATGAATTTTCGGATTAGTCACATTACAGATAAGTGATTTTTATATTTTCACGAACATAACCTCACTTTTCAAATCTCACTCCACGTGCCCCATGTGCATTAGTCAAACAAAAAATATTTCAAATGAATATCAAGAAGATTGAAAAATATTTATAATTAAAATTCACTTGTGTGTGCGTGTGTGTAATAGCTCTAAATTTGAAGATTGTTTGTGATATAATGTATAATGATATACAATTTAGAATATTGAAAAATTGAAGTTTTGTAAAATATAAAGTTGAAAGAATATTAATATAAAACTGTTGAAATTTTACTAATTAGAGAAATAAGAAATTAAAGGGGCCATATATGGGCCAAATCGGGTTCCCATTTTTGATGCCCAGATCTGGGCCCGGTCGGGTAGGACGTTTCATTTACGGTCTGGCGCTAGACAGGTTACCCTATCGGGCCCACATTTTTCCTGATCGGGGCCCGACCAGCGCCACACCAAAATTTCTGCACGGTAAATTTGCTACAAAACGTTTTAATTTTCAACGTGCAAATATTAACTTTCTGTCAAAAAGAAAGATTTTTAACAAACCAATATAATTTTTAATTAAAGAGATGAATTGTCAATTAAAATAATTGTCTTTTCAAGACAAAATTAACAAATAATTTTTAACAAAGGAGTTCAACCATTAACATAGCAGTTGAATTTTTAAATCAATTTTCGACAAACGAAAGAGTTTTTAATAGAAAAGAAAAGAAATCGCTTTCAAATTGTTGCACTTTCAAGCAAAAAGGCGAATTTTTTGTAAAACAGTTGCATTTTCAACCCGAAAATATTAATTTTATCCAAAAAGATTCGTTTTCTACCAATAAAGAAGAATTTTTAATTAAGAAGGATCAATTCTTAACAAAAAATGCAAAAATGGCCTTTTTAGGTCAAAAATTAATTTAAAAAAAATGTCAACAAAATATTTAAATTATGAACCAAAAAAAAAAGTGAATTTGAATCTAAAAATTTAAAAGTTGATATTCCAATCTAAAAAGATTTTTAAAAAATTAAAAATAACTTAATTCATTAGAAAAATTCAAATTTGCTACAGAATAGTTCATTTAAAAAATCCACAAAATAGTTGAATCCTCAGACAAAAAGATGAATTTTCAACCAAGAAGATTAATTTTCTTTCAAAAAAGACGAAATTAAAAAAAAAATGATTTAAAAATATTTTCCTAAAATTAAAAACCTTAAACATTTTATTTCAAAATCTTCCAAAACCTAACTTTTGTCTTTTGAAATAATTTGAAATAATAATCTTTCGAATTATTCGCTACACATTTTTAAGACCTGCAAAAATTAACAAAATTATCTCAAAACTTCTAGATTCTCGATTCTTTTCTCGATATATTTTGACATCTTTAGAGCCTAAAATTAATCGATTACAATGAAAACTAATTCATCCAAAATTTTTCCAGAAATCATAATATCGATACCGGTAATTTTAGTTATTTCTGGATATTAAAAAATAGTCACAATTAAAGGTTCCTCTTTTATTGTGTATTGTGCTAGTAAACTCATTCAAAATAAGAAATCTCTAAAGAAAGTCTTATTTTCCTGTTTCCAAAATATCTTCTGTAATCAGCATAACCACCAACTAAAATTAACGTAAGATAACGATAAGTCAGCCATTTCCTGCTGCACATGCTCTACTCTTTTGTAACTTCCGGACTAGTATACTTATATATTATAGTAGTATACAAAGAGGTCCAAAGAATTAAAAAATATTTTCACCTAATCAAGTTAACATTCCTATCTTATGCATTATCAAATGGCAAATAAAAGCAATATCATGTTTACATTCTGAAACTAATTTTTTATTGTTTCTCAATTTAAAGAATACTAAAATATATAATTTACTATCTATTATTGTATATCTTGCTTTATTTAATAAACGTGAGGTGAGGCCAGTGAAAACCGCTGGTGTCTTGAGGACACGGAACGACTCAAGAACGGCAGCTCTTTGCATTTATCTAGAAAGTTCCTTCATATATATTATTTAATATAATTTCTTTCTTACGCAACAGATTAGATTTTCATTCAATTTTTCTGTATAAGAGAAAGTACATATCTATGTGATTCTTACGATTCGGAGTTTTCAATGAATCCCTTCAACATGAATGAAATAAAGTCGCACGCGTCCGTTTATATCAGCTCGCATCCTGAAGTCTATCTATCGGGTGTCCTAAATAAAATCATGGCTTGGAGGTCGCTTGTCATTTCCTCCGACGCCCACCTTTTCATAAAATGCGCTCTTGAAGCTAACACAAAAAATAATTCGACTCATTCCACGGCCTGATAAAACAGTTACAATGAAATAAACAATAAAAGGAAGTAGTCGAGGAAAGTTGTGTCGTACATTACAAAGGCAGAGCAAATAGAGTTTTGAACCTAGTTTTTAAATAAAATATGTATTAAATATAATATTAGATAAAATAATATAAAAACTTGATAAAATGCAGAAAAAGGGTTTTGTTATTTCGATCCAATAAATATTTTCATTTTCGTAAGAATCGTCAAATGTTCCTAGAGATGATGTAAACTAAGTGTATGAAGACCAGGGTGGTACAAAAAAGTATTAACATTCTTTTCAGAATTTTCACGCATATCGGCCGAAAATTTGTTCGAATCCATACAAAAATAAATCCACTTTTTTATTTTGAAAACAATTATATTTAGAGGTGGCGCAAGCTCCATGAAGTTTAACATGTATTTCACATAAGAAAGAAAAGACGTTTTTGTAAATTTTATTCAGATTCGTCAATATTAATTGAGTCGAGTTGACACTTAATACTTCTCTTCAAAATTCTATAGAATACGAATCAAATATTACTTTTTAAATATTACAACCCTATAAGTCTGTTTTATGAGGTCCCAAAAACTCCATAATTGAAAAAATTGGTGTAACGAGTTTTGGCGCTAATTAGGGTTTTTATTTTTTTATTTTTTGTAACTCCAATTGTTTCTAATATATAAAATTCAACTTTATACTGACCATTAGATTCTTGAATAAATTATGGTGATGTCATAATTAATAATTTTTTATGAACATAATTGTTTAAAAAATTATTATTATATTTAATAATTTACTTTTTGAATAATGCAATTGCGTTTTTTCTGAAATTTGTAACTTCTTTTCCAATTCTCTATTAAAGTGAAGTCATTATTAATTCAAGCCAAAAAAAATAATTGTCTCAACAATTTTATATTATTGTTAATGATATTCTCTTTGTTTCATGGTAGAAATTCGCGTTTTTTCTGACACGTTTTTCACTATTTATCTATTTTTTACTTGGTGTGACTTAATAATTAATTAAATTTAACAATAATACTCGTTTAAACAATTTATTGTTGTTTCTAATCATTTTCGTTTTGAATAATGCTAGAAGTTGCGGTTTTTTGTGAAAATTTCTAACTTTTTATCCACTTTTTAATCAAACTGAATTAGTAATTAATTCAAGTTTAAAAAATAATTTTTTGAAGGATTTATCATTATTGTTAATAATATTATCTTTGTTTAATGGTAGAAAGTTTTGTTTTTTGTTGTTGAAATTTTTAACTATTTGTTTATTATTCATTTAGAGTGACTTAAAAATTAATTATATTTAGCAAAAATAATTCTTTAAACAAATTGTTATTATTACTATCTTCATCTGCATTAATGTCAGGTAGTTGCTGTTTTTTCTGAAATTTCAAGCTCTTCTTGCACTTTTCACTCAGGAATAAGTAAAAGATAAACATTAGATAGAATCACATTTGAAACAATCTCTTTCTCCAAGAGAAGATAGTTATAAACCGTAATAAATTGTTTAAACAAGTATCACCTCACTAAGTGAAAATCGGACAAAAAATTAAAAATTGAAGAAGAAACTGCAATTTCTAGCATTATTCAAAGATAATATTAATCGCCAGAATACTAAATGGTATTGAAAACAAATTGGATTGAAAAAACCGCAAAAAATTATAAGCACCAAAAACTCGTAAAACTCATTTTTTCACTTATGGCGTTTTTTTTGGGACCCTCTAAAACAAACTTCTGAGTTACATGTTTGAAAATTAATATTTTATTTATATTCTATGGCTGACTGTAAAGAGAAATATTGAGTTTTAATTCGATTTATTAAATTTTGACTGATTCTGCATGAAATATTCAAAAACGTCTTTTTTCTGATGGCAAACACGTGTTAAACTTTATAGGGCATGTGCCACCTCTAAATGTCAGAACTTACTTTTTATTAATTTTTTAATATGATGCTAAAGTATTTTCTTACCTTTCAGCCTTAATTCGAAAATCTTTTGTTTAAAATTTCTTAATTTTTGTAGGTTTTGAGTTTGACAATGTTGTAGTTTAAAATACAAATATTAAAAATGTCAGGACAATTTTATTTTTAAATATTTAAAAAAAATTTTAATTTATATTAAAAGTCTTGACAGTCAGTTTTTAATGTAATCAATTCATATTTAGTTATTCTAAATTATTTGGTTTTAATTTCATTCAGTTTAAAATGTAATAATTTAAGATTTAAATATTGTAAATTGTACTTTTTTGAATTTGAAACGTACAAAACTTCCTGGTTTCTCAAATTATTCGAAATCGCAGAGTGACAAATTAAAAGACTTGATAGTTGAACGCTTTAAAGTGTTTGTAATGAAACAATTTTGAATTAAATTCCTCCAGAATAGATTCAAAACACTAAAAAATTGAACACACTATTTTTTCACATTCATACCTTAAAAAATAATAATGAGCAGATTTTAGACCCAAGCATTTGATATTTCATTTTTTTTATTTGAAAAATATTCTAAAAAGTTCTGCATTTGAATCAACTTTAAAAAAAAGCAACAATTTTTCTATTGAGCAATTGAATTATTTCTTTAATTTTTTATGGTTACAATTTTAGAGTTCTCAATTTTCATATACATTCCACTGCATAAAGGCACGAACAACAGTATTAAGATTGACTTATTTCCAATTTTTTGGACAAATCACATAAACGTCAAGCTTGTTTAGAAAATATTCAAATCATATGGTCAGTCTAAAGATTGATTTATTTCCATTTTCAAACTAAAAGAATCAACCTTAAACTTGTTTAGAAAATATTGAAAACATGACGTCACATATAGGTAGTAGCATAGCGAGTCAGAAATACTTAAGTTTAAAAAGATTATAATTTTTTCATTTTTAACTAAAAATGCGAAAAAGTCATTTTTTCATTATGGTCCAGTTCATTTTAGAACTGGGTAAAAATCCATTTTTGGCATTTATTAAATGAAGTGATTACATGTTTTTTCCTTTTCTATTCACAATTTTAAAGAGCTACGTAATAGCTTGAAAGTACTTGCATTTTTTTTAATAAAAAAAATAAACATTTACACCATTTTTTGTGTGTCCAAATTTTTATTTTTGATAGGCGGTTACTTCTTTTAGGATGTTCCTTTCACGCTTTGGTAGGCTTAAATAATAATTAAAAAATACTTTTTCTTAGATTGAAAAAAATGTAGGCAGCTTTTTCTATGTCGGATTCAGCGTTTTTTAGGACCCGCCGTACCTTTGACAACTTTTGTCGGAGGTGATTGCCATTTTCAGGACCTTTCTTTCATTGTTCGATATAGCTATAAGTAATAGCTGGAAAGTACTTTAAAAACATGCATCAATGTTAGACAGTTTTTTATGTCTCCTGTACAATTTGTGTTATTGCACTAATTAGCGAGATTAGTGAGATAAACGGAAAACTGTGGAATTTAAATGATAGATCAATCAGTTTTTTTATCGAAGAAGCCTTTAAATTTCTCATTAATCCTTAGGTTTTTTTTCTAGCATAATCAAAAACTAAAATAAAAATATTAATAGTTGCTAAAGATTGCTATTTTGAAGTTTGAAAATTTGGTACGACCAGGCTAAAGGTGATTTTCGTTATTCGCACGGTAAAAAAATTGAGCTGTGACAGGGAAATTATTCCTTATTATCGCCAAACATTTAGCTGAAAACGAACGAAGGAATTTAGAAAGATCCCTGGATCAGCGAAAATGAATATCCTTGACCATTTTCCATATACCAGGGATATCGTATAGTCAAACCCCTAATAAGTATAGCTATAATAGGGATATTAAGAATAGGTGTCTGAAGCAATTATCGGAAGAGCGCCGGTGCATTATGGGAGCAGCGAAATAAAATGGCGACGGTCTAATCGGGAGCAGTAACAGTTGAGATTTACTTTGGAGAATTAAACGCTTTTTACCACTTAAAAAATGCGCGATTGTTAATATTAAATGGAGTTTATGATGCAGTAATAATAATTTACATTTGTTTCGATTGTAGGCGATAACTATATTAAAATATCAAGAAACGCGATAAAAACAACAAACTTGACCTCCAAATGCATTACACGGATTTCAGGGAAATTCATTTTCGCCATACCAGACGAAAAATTGGCTACTGTACTAGGCAGCCTGATAAGTACCTGAAAATTCTAAGAGGTGGCATTAGTATTCACTAATGTGAACCCTTTTCGTCGAGCTTGATCCTTCAAATGAAGCCTGTCAAAACTTCAGCCATTTATGTTTACGCATTTACAAGTTACAGCACTGAGAAGCGATTAACCTCCGTGTTTTTTTTAATATGGAAAAATCCGAGTTTCGAGTTTTGATCAAACATCGCAAGAAAACGATATCCAAGACCAAGGCCAAGCTGGATAAGTATTAGCCGGACTCTGCACCGTCGATTGGAACGATTCATAAGTGGTTTACCGAGTTTCGTTGTGGCCGTACGAGCACAG
>NC_046661.1:121910290-121924431 GCF_010883055.1 Belonocnema kinseyi
CGTGGACTATCTTGAAAAAGGTAAAACCATAACTGGAGCATACTATTCATCATTATTGGACCGATTGAAAATCGAAATCGCCGAAAAACGACCGCATTTGAATAAGAAAAAACCGCTTTATCATCAAGACAATGCGCCTGTTCATTCATGCTTAGTTGCACAAGCAAAATTGCATGAAATCAGCTTCGAATTGGTTCCTCAGCCACCGTTTTCACCAGACCTGGCCCCCAGCGACTATTACTTGTTCCCTAACCTGAAGAGATGGCTCACCGGTAAGCGTTTTTACTCAAATGAGGAGCTCATAGCTGAAACTGGGGCGTATTTTGGAGACCTTCCGATCGAGTACTTTTCGGACGGTATCGAAAAGTTAGAAAATCGTTGGACTCGCTGTATCGACCTAAAAGGAGAGTATGTTGAAAAATAAAACCGACTTTGGCCAAAAAAACGTCTCCGTGTTTCATTTTTCAGGAACTTATCAGACTGCCTAGTAAGTTAATATATTTCTATAACAACTACATTTTTTTTCTAATCTGAAGATAATACAATTATACATAATCTGTCGAAAATAATAAACTTTCGAACTGAGCAATTTTGTCCAAATTCCTGATTTACGAGAACAATTTACATAAAGTAACTAAATGTGTAGCTCTTCTAACTAAAAGTTTTACCTAATCCAAGCGTACACTTTCTTTGAGTTTAATATATTCTCGAATCACTCGTTCGCCTCAAGAATTTTTTTTCCGTGCGGTAGACCTAAATTTGAATTCAAAGTATTAATTTAATTTTTTAGCAAACAATGTCATTAATTTCAAATTTACGGATTAAGGTGTTTTATTAATGAGTTATGTAAATTAAATGACAAATAAAAATAAAAAATTTGTAAACATTAGTTATTTTGACATCGTGGGAGCTTGAAAATGCTGAACTTTTGAAACAATTTATTCACGTCATTTTTAAAATTTAGGGCCGATTCCACCAGATGTGATTAAATCCATGATTAGCTAATCATGATTATTTTTTAATCAGCGTTTTAATCGCGATTAACTTGTGGCGCGTTCCATCATGAATCTTTAACCTCTGGTTAGCCAGCCGTATGCTCTGTTCGCAATAAGTCTAGTTTCTGCGTATTTCTGTTGTAACGGTGAATCTGATTGGCTGATTTCAAACTTGTATTCGCACGCAAAATATACCTCGACTGTTCACGAACGACGAGCGGAAACGTGTTTTTTTATGCACATCGTTTCCAAATAAAAAGACAGGAATTAGTTATCAATTGAAATTAAATATAAGTTGTGTGAGTATAAGATATCCTTATAAATTCGATCAATATTTCACACTATATTTGAACTTCAACTTTGAGGTTATGTTGACTCCTGTTAATCGCTGATTAACTCGCTAACCAACCAAATATAGCCGGTTAAGTTAATCAACGATTATATTTCTTTAATCATGGTTTTAAAGTTGGTGGAACGCAATCTGCTAATTAAACTTAGTTAATCAATGATTAAAATTCAATTACAGTTGGTGGAATCAGCCCTTACTGTACAAAATAAAGATATTTCCAGGTAGAAAAATACTTTTCATCTCGAAAGATACAGAAAACATTTAAAGTTTCCAGTTTTAAAGTTAAATTTGTCACATTCAAGGATCAAAAGGTAAAAAGAAACTCCAATTTTTTGTCAGAAGAAGCAAAAACTGATGGTTTGTAGTAAGCCTTGAATTAAAAAAATTAAAATTAAAATTAAAATCTTGTCTTACGAAAGTTAAAAAATTAAACTTAAAATGACTGCCTGAATGATTTTTGAGAAAAATAGAATTTGGTTTTAAAAATTACTAGTTTTAGCATTTTCATATATGTAAAGATATTTAATTGTAATGTGAAGAATCGAAAAACTGAATGATATCAGATTATAATTTTAAAAACAAAACAATTTCAAAAATGATTAAGTTAAATTGGAATTCTTAAAATTGGATAATTTAAAATTATAAAGAATTAAAATGTTATGATTTATAATGAAAAGTGTTCGATATGAATAATTTTAATTTAAAAAATTTTTAATTTAAATAATTTTTAATTCAAAACGATTAATAACTAATAGTTGCGTATGCGTATATGATCTTATCCGAGATCTTTTTGACGAAAGGAATAAAATTGGACACTTAAAAATTAAAAATTGAAGTTTAATTAAAAAAATTTAGAATTCAATTATTCCAGAAAAAACGTCCGAAAGAATCAATTTTAAGTGGGAAACATTTAAAACAAACAAAAAATCCTACTACGAGTTATTGAGAATTAAATGCATCCTAACTTCATTGATACTGAAAAATTGTTATTACAAAGAACTTTAATACTAAGATTGATCATATTTATTTCCATCAAAATGTCAATTATTTTATGTAAATTTTAATACTTTAAAAATAAAAAATGAATAAATTGTTCATTAAACTGTTCAAAATGCAACCAATTTATTTGCAATTATCAAATTAAAACTTATGAAGGGGAAAAATGTTAAACATTCCCGGCCCAGTGTCTTTCAATTTTTTATAAATAACCTAAAAAATATGAGGAAAAAATGGCCATTTTATCTATTTGACGTTCACAGTACTCGTGAATAACACAAATATAATAATATCGCCCCATGTCTGGGGCGAGATGAGCCAGGCATTGGGGCGAGATGGGTCTCTTAATTAAATGACTTATTATATATTGCATTTGAGCGAAGAATACGAGAAATGAGCAACGAGAAAAGCTTTCGTCTTTTTTTATGAAATCTCATCTCGTCTCATATAAGCGAGCTTCTCGAAAGATCATGTATTTCGGTCAGCTGCCTTGTCAGTATCAAAATTAACATTCGTAAACAAACAAATGTCATGAGTAGTGTCATAAAATATGAAAGTAGAAATTGGAGGCACCAAAAACATAGCATTCCGAGTAAAATGTGTATTTCTCTTAAATTATATAATTCTCTTATTAATAATTAAGGTTCCTCAATATGACTTTCAATAGTATAATCCTCTTTTTTATCTCGTTAGTTTATTTTTTGTATGGTCTTTGTGGTTATATCTCATATCTGATGCATAAAGAAAGTTATTTTCTAATTCTAGATTCCTGTGGCCAAAAAGGCCTTATTTATACCCTTTTTTAATAATTATTATTATAATAATGTGTAATGACTTATCAAGCAGCATATTTAAAAACTCGTTTAACAAGAATAATAAAATTACGAGCATATTAAAAACAATCTCCGTATTTATGAATCGGATTTAATGAAGATTTTTTTATTTTTTAAAAATATATTCTTATTATTTCTTGGAAATAGTTTTAATGTATATTAAAAAAAGTTTCAAGTGGGATTTTTAAGGAAAATGTTAGAAATTTTTACAGAGATTTCAAGATATTTAAGGCTCAAATTTTGGATTTTTAAAAAGCTACAAGGAATTTCTAAGCGAATTAATAAATGTCCAGGAATTTCTAATAAAATTAGAAGACATTCTGAAGTTCTAAAGAATTTCGGAAGATTTAGAAGGATTTTGTGGGTTGTGTAAGGTTTTATGATTTCTTAAAGGATCATAAGGAATTTTCAATGAAGTACCAGAATTTAACAAATCTTTGAAGGAATTTCACTCGGAATTCCAAATATTTTATTATATTTAAAAATATTTGAAAGAAATGTTTATTTAAAAAATAACTTTCTTTTTGCAAAAATAAGCTTAAAACTCACCCTTTTACATGTGCTTTAATCTCTGAACGTGCAAATGAATATTTTTACTGATGACTTTATAAACCAGAAAAAGTCCTCAAATTTGTTTACTTTTATATTGGAAATAATTGATTATTGAAGCAGAATTATAACGGATAGTTTAAATTGCATTTGGAAGACCATTTATGGATAACATAGTTATATTCTTATGCCTAAAAAACATTTTTTGGACAGGAATTTTTTGAATCAAACTTTTTTTTTGCGTATTGACATTTTTATCAACTATGTTTTTTATTTAATAACCTTAAATTTACGGCAATGATGTTTCCACTTATATCTTAGGTGAGGAACGAGATGAAACATGATGATATGAGACGATAAAAACAAAAGAGAGAATGATATTCTCAGTTTTTGAGAATACTTCTCGAACGACTCAAATGAGCCATTGAACCGAGCATCTCGTATCGTTATGCAACACTTATGATATATTATTTGTGATTAAGAGTTTTGTTAAGTTTGAGTATCTTAAAATGAAAACATATTTTATACATAGATTTCCAAAATTGAACGGCAAATTTAAAGTATTTAACTTCAAAATGATGCAATTTTTAATCCTAACCTCTACCGTAACTCAAACTACGAAGAGTAAATAGAAAAACGAATTATATCCACATATTTTTAAATAATTATATTACAGAAATAAATATAGCAATTGTTCTACTTAACCAGGTACATTGTCCCAGTAAAAGATAAATTCTACAATACGTAAACTGCCAAATACTAGACTGGCCTACTACAATTACTGCATGACACTGAATTTCATATATATTGGGGTATTAACCATTTTTTTTAACATCTGCCGTATTTTTAAACCACAACCATGTGTTTTTTATTTTTCAGCATTTTGCAAGCTTAAAAACGGACTTATTTAAGAAATACACCAGAAAAACAGTGCTCTCTCTTCTGGTAGACAGCAATTCATATTATTTTATCATACATATACCGTGCAGAAATTGCTCAACTTATTCCCGAGTTCCGATCTGGGCCCGATCGGATTTTCCACATGTGGCCCCAAGGGGGCAGATGATGTGGCTCGCGTCAGAACCACGTCGGGTCGGGTTAAGTTAGACAAGATTATTTCAAGTTTTCTTTTATCGTCGTGATATTGTTTTTCTTTCATATTACTGAAAATGCCAAAATCAAATAGTAAATTGCGAGTTCGGAATCACAGAATTGTTGAAGTTTCTTATATCCGCAATGAAGGCAAAGATTAGCTTTAATTCGCAAGAATCAACATCACAATTCATTTTTAGCTTCTGGAGATTTCCAGCAATGTTTTCGGGAAAGCGTCGTCATTTTGAGTACATTTACTATTTATGTGAATAAAAAAATGTTTTCCAGCTTTTTAGAATTTTATATTTTGTTGCTGATATTCTGAAAATAGAGATTACCTTATACCAAATGTATGAATTTCCGGATTAGTAACATTATAAATTGAATTCTCTTTATAATGTCTCGAACATAACCTCACTTTTTCAATCTCACTCCACTTGTCCAATCTGCATTAGTCAAACAAAAATAATTCCAAAAGAATATTAAAAAGATTAAAAAATATTTAACATGAAAATTTATTTGTGTGTGTCTGTGTGCTTGTGTGTTTAATAGCTCTAGATTTGAACATTGTTTGTCAAAGCATAATAGTTTTCTTCAAAATGCAAACTCTTATCGATAAATTCAAGCAATACAAACAGAAAATGTAGTGTAGTATTTTGAAAATAATATATAATGTGTAATGATATATAATGAATAATATTGAGAATTGAAGTTTTGTAAAATGCAAAGTTGAAAAAATATTAATATAAAAACTTTTGAAATTTTACTATTTATAGAAATAAAAAATTACAGGGGCCAGATTGGATCCACATTTTGGATGTTCAGATCTGGGCCTGGTCGAGTAGGGCGTTTCATTAACGGCCTGGCGCTAGACAGATTACCCTATCGGGCCCACATTTTTTCCGATCGAGGCCCGACCGGCGCCACATCAAAATTTCTACAAGTGTAACAGTGCTGCTGTCGTACTTATTCTGAGAATTTTTGTCCGCAAGATTAGTTTTTGATACGTTTGCACCATTATTAACACCCTGCACAATCTGATAATACGAAACATTGCATCCTAACCTACTGACTTCTACATTAAGAGGTCAGGTTAGGGTTTTCATTTTTTTATTTTTTGTAACTCCAATTGTTTCTAATATATAAAATTCAACTTTATACTGAAGATTAGATTCTTTAATAAATTATGGTGATGTCATAATTAATAATTTTTTATGAACATAATTGTTTAATTCATAATTGTCAAATCAAACTTTTACCTATTTCGGTTTAACAATTATATATAAATCTGTTGAAAACTTAAGGTCTAATAAATAATCTCTCTAAATAACCATTGGAAAAACATCTAATATGTGAATTTGGGTGATTCTTGATACTTCTAAACAAATGCAAAATAGCAGAATACAGGTCTTAAGATTTTTATTTTCGTTTTTTTTTCAGATTTATTGAACATTAAGCGACAAATTTTCTAAAAAGAAGTTTGATAATGTTTTTCCTGATATTAATACAAAAAACATTTACAAAATAAATGATAACCTAAGAGTAAATTAAGTGAATCATCTTACCCCTTATTCTCATCTTGCCCCACCCTACCCTAAAGATGTTCCAACATTATATATATTATTAAACGAGAAAATTGTTTATGAACAAATTATTTGTTGAAAAAATGTTTTTTATGATTTCACATATTTGCAAAAAATTCATAATTTGTTTAATAATCGTATGATCTTTGAAACAAATTTAATAAGCAAATGCATTATTCGGGCATTTGTCGGCAGAAAAATTCGGGTTTTTCAATGCCAGTCTTTTCAGATGGGAACTTGATGGGAATTACAGCAACACTCCTGATAAGCTGATAAATTTTATTATTTTTTTTAACAAATTTGATGAACAAATGCATTAATCAGGCTTTTGTTCATAGAAAAATTCGTTTTTTTCTATGTCAACAGTTTTAATTAGGATATCGAAAAAAATAAATTTTCCATCGACAGGTGCTCGAATAATGCATTTGTTTATTAACTCTTTTTTAATATAAAATTTATCATCCAATTATGAATTTCGCTGAATTCATCATTAACTTCCCAATTAAAAAGACTGAAATCGAAAAAAACTAATTTTTCCGTCCACAGATGCCCAAATAATGCATTTTTTAATTAAATTTGTTTTAAAAATCATAAAATTAATCAACACATTATGAATTTTGAAAAAAAAATAATAAATTTCCACATTGAAAAAAACTGACATAGGATAAAACGAATATTTCTGTTGAAAAATGCCTGATTACTGCATTTGTACATTATATTTGTTTTTAATATAAAATATTATAATCAGAAAAGAAATTTTTTTATATAATATTGTTTCGATTCCAATTTCTTGCAACGTAACTTGAAAAAACGTGTATTTATGGAAAATCGTAGACAAATTTTTGTTAACAAATAATTTGTTGATAACAAATTTTTTATATATTGTCCAATATTGGAATATCTTAAACTAATGCTATGTTTTGCAACGTAAGTGATTTCAACCATTATCCTGTCATTGACGAGCACCGGGAACGTCAGATAGAAAAAGGGCCATTTTTTCGTCACATTTGTTTATTTATAAAAAAATTGAAAACCTAATTCAAAAATCCGGGTAAACAACTCTCTTAGAAATCTGATAAGCTTTTTTCCAATTTTGTTTTATCAAAATCGGTGAAGATTTATGGGCTGTACGTTATTCTGAACCAAACAAGTCATTTTCTTCCCAATATGCACCACTCCTTTAAGTACGAATCCAGAAACTCGTATTTTTTTTAGAATAATCTTGTAGGGCATTAAAAAAGAAAATTTTTTTCTAGACTTGTTTCCATATCTTGCGTTATTTGGCTTAAAATGTTGATTTTCGTGTGTTTTTTTGGAATTTTGTAAATGCCATAATTCTGGTAAATTTTGGTTTTATAGAAAAAAGTCATCAGGATACACTGTTTGTCTGTTTAAATACTATGAATATCCGTACAGAAAATTTTTGAATTTTGAAAAAAGTGGTCTCAAATATTTTCAAAATTCGCTCACTTTTTGAATTTTTATCCAAAATGTCTGGCTAACGAACTTAACCTTTATTTTAGGACACTAAAAGAGTATAGCAGAGGCCAATCCAATCTGTGAATTCTTTCGAAAGTCATCGTGCTAACAAACTAACAATCTACAGACAGACAGACAGACACAGAGTCCCAGAGAAACACGCGGAAAGACATACATTCGTAAAAACCTCTTTTTCGGATTCAAAGGGTCTCAAAACGTAGACATTTGACAAAAATGGGGAGAGGGTTAAATTTTACACAATTCTAATAACTTCTCTTGTTGAGAATGTAAAAATTAATTGATTCGTAATTAATAATGTTTTGGTAGTTCTGGTTTCTGTTCGAATCGTGAAAAATAGCATTATGAACATTTAAAAAAAAGTAAATTTTTTGTGAAGCCACACACGAGACGAATAAGAAAAATAAAAAACATAAGTTGTGATGAGGATGTTCGCACGCAGCGGGCTGACTTTTTATTGTCAATATAGTTTTTCATGATTAAAACACAAAATACGCATGCTATCAAAAAGTGATTCAAAACAAATTTGTAGATCTTTTTGAAATGCAAACTTTTTTCCAGCCATATTTTCGCCTATTTTTTACAGTTTATCCGCAAAATGTAATTTTTGATTTTCCATTATATTTTTATGCTGTCAAAATTTTAATTTTCGATTTTTCAAAAATATTTAAAAAGTTGTTGAAATAATCTTGTAGGGCATTAAAAAAGAAATATTTTTCTTTTCTTGACTTTTTTCCATATCGTGCGTTATTTGGTTTAAAATGTTGATTTTCGTGTGTTTTTTGGCTTTTGTGAAGGCTATAAGTCTGGTAAATTTTGGTTTTATAGAAAAAAGTCATTGTAACAAATTGTTTGTCTGTTTGAATACCTTGAATATCCGTCCAAAAAATTTTCAATTTAAAAAAAAGTGGTCTCAAAAATTTTCAAAATACGCTCACTTTTTGAATTTTTATCAGTAATGGCTGGCTAACGAACTTGACCTTTATTTTAGAATAATCCAATCTGTCAATTCTTACGAAAGTTATCGTGCTGACAAACTCAAAATCTACAGACACACACGCACACACAGCTACAGGCAAACAGATAAATTCGTAGAAACCTGTTTTTCGGATTCAAGGGGCTTCAAAACGTGGATATTGGACAAACACTGGAGGGGGGGGGGCGTCAAATTTTACACAAATCTAATACTTTCTCTTGATGATAATGTAAAAATTATGTGTCTTCAAATTTGCATAGATGTATTTGCTTAAAATAAAAAATTTAGTTTCGTCGACTAAATATAAAATGTAACTAAAGTTGTTGAATATTAAAACTATTTCAATTAAACTTGGAAATTTTGAATGATTCTGAAAAATGGTATATTTTAAATTTTAGTACTGAAATTCGACGGTTTTTCTTAGAAGTGCAAAAAAATTAAAAAATAAACTTAGTGAAAACAGTCTGGCTTATAATAGGGAAAATTTGAGTTAAAATTAAATAGTGGAATTTAATTTTTCCGCAAATATTATGAAAACGTATTTTTTATGTTTTTTTAAATATTAAAAAAAATATCGAAAGTACGGAGTAGGATTATGTTACATGCGGCGAAACACATTTTGAAAATGAGAAAAGGGGCACTTAAATTAAGTAACGGATTATAGTCCCACTCCAATACCCCCACCCCCCTGTAATGAACCTTAATATAATATTTCAACCCCCTCCTTCCACCTCCTTCATATTGTACGTAATTGATGGTTTTCAGAAATAATAAGATATAGGACTTGAAATTAATGAACATTTTTGTATTTAAGATAATACATGATTTCCATAGGCAAAAAAAATTCATTTTTCAAATTCCCAGTTTGTTCCATTATGAATTTTACATTTTCCCTGACGATTGACGTTCAAATCTCAATAAAAAAATGTAATATAGTTGATATTTCAACCACAAAAATGAAATTTCATTTAAAAAAATTAATTTTAAAACCATAAAGACGAATTTTCAAGAAACAAATATTTTTGATTCATGGTAGAAAAAAAGTTTACATACATAATTTTAACAAAATCTGTAGTTAAATTTTTCACCAAAGGGACAAAAATTCATACGAACAAAAAAAAGACAATTTTGAAAAGTTGTTCAACGATTACACACGCAGTTGAATTTTTATTTTAAAAAAACAGTTCACAGGAAAATAGTTCAACTTTCGATGAAAACAGATCAATTTCCAACTGAAGATATGAATCTCCAATAAAACGATTATTTTTTAACAAAGTAGTTCAAACAAAACAATTGAATCATCAAGCAAAGGTGATTACTTTTCAAATAAATAGCTGCATTTTTATCCAAGAAAGATAGAATTTTTACTTGTACAGATAAATTTTTTAACAAAAAAAAATGCAAACAAATTATTAGAATTTTCAGCCAAAAAATATTTTAGTTTGACTTATCAATATCAAAATATGTGTTTAAACAGGAAGTAAAATTTTTACAAATATAATTGAATTTTCAACCCAAAAACATGAATTTCCAATAAAACAGTTGAATTTTCTATAGAAAGTTTGAATTTGTGACAAAATTGTTGAATTTTCAAGAAAATGGTATATCCAGAAAGGTGAAGTGTCGACTAAAGGAGATAAATCTTCAAATTAAAAAGACAGATGTGAAAAAATTGTTAAATTTTAATCTAAATAAAGATTTCAGTTGACTTTTCAACACAAAAATATGAGTTTTAAACCAAAACGAATTTTTTTACTACTTATTTGTCTTTTCAACATAACAGTTGAATTTACAATAAAAAGGATGGTTTTTCAACAAAACTGGTGAATTGTGAACCAAACAATTGCATTTTTATCCAAAGAATATGTAGTTTCTGCTAACATAGATCAATTTTATAATTAAAAAGACAAGTTTGATAATTTTCAGAGGGAAACAGCTGCCATTTTCCCTGCCCTTAAACTTGTAACATTTTTAACCTAGAATCTTTTATCATATAAAGGGAATAAAAAAATTTATATATCAGATTAAATAACCTCAAGTTTATTTTACTTGACAGTTATTCATAAAATCTCTCTGACCCCCCTCCCCCTTGAACTGTTGCGTAATTTAAATATGTTTCCAAAGTAATCTGCTAAATTTGAAGAACTGTATTCAAATTAAAAGGTTAATGGCTTCATTCATTGAAAAATAAACCCAGTATTATTCTCTGAAGAAATCGTAATTAGTGTGTGCATATCGCGTCTTATATGTTCTAGTCTTTTATAATTTTTATTAATAATGCTGTGGTAATTTGTATATATTATTCAACAAAACGCAGCTATCTACTCAACCACGTATTTCCCCATGTCATTTTAATTGTTTTGTCCATTAATGTGTAAGCGATAATGATTTCAGGAAAACGCATCGTGTTAAATTCCCAGATACAATTAATAATACTCACTATGTGAGGCATTATTACTGATATCGAACGTGCTCTGAATGTGTAATTCACATGCATAACAATGATCCCAAAATAAATTAAATTTTACGAAATTGAAGATTCTGATCAGCAAACAAAATGCATTCTAAAATTACAGAATGCATGTATCGATGAAGGAATTCTATATACCCGTGCAGAAATCGCCCGATTTCATACTTAATACCGATCTGGCCCCGACCGGGATTCCCGATCTGTCCCTGATCGGTAGAATGCTGTGGCCCAGATTTGGGCCAGACCAGACCAAACCGATTTCCTACCGTAACACCATCCCTATGCGCTCACAGAATTAGTGATGATTATTGTGTTTTGATAGTGCAGTGAAATTGAAATATTATTCCTTTATAATATTTTCTAAATGATTGGAAATGCCTAAGGCAAATACGCCACGTGTTCGGAGGCACCGAACACTAACCAGTATACCTCGAAACGTGTGTGAGGAAAATGAAAGTAAGTAATTAAGCTCTGGGGTTAATTGAAACCTAACCTCAAATAAAGTGATCATCAATTAAATTTTATTTTTTTAATCAATACGAATTAAATTATTATAGATGGAAATGTAAGTGATCCGGAAGTTAATACTATCCAACCCGTTCAATTGATGAATGTAGACGAAGCAGAAAATTTGAATCCACTTGAAAATGAATTTCCGGCTAATATCAACACAGTTTTAGGTAAAATCATATTATCAGTGAAAAGTCAATCATTTTATCAACGTATTTATCATATTATTTATATTGTTTTGTACTATTTTATCCATTTATATTAATTTTTTATTAATTTAATGTAGAGTAAAAATGATAAAATCTGTTATAAAATATGTTAACTAATAATAGTCAAAATAGGTAATCTCCAAAAATAGTGATCTTATCATAATAGAATATGTGATAAAATCAAAAGTGCATTTCAGATTTGTTTAAATAGTAAATTCATTATCAAAATACATGAAGGACACCTTTCCATAACATGGATTTAAGAATCAAGTAGTAGAATCAAAATACCAATCGATCAACTGCTCCCAACAAGAGATCCTTACTTAACTGCGCATGCGTTACACTCGACGTCTAATTGGTTGCTATTTGCGCGCGGTTTAAAATGCTAAAATACATTATTTCTATTCTTTATCATATATGATGGCATTTCTACTTTTAAAAATGCCATTAGATAGAAATGCATGATCTTGATAAAAAAATAAAAATTAATTAAATACATATTCTGTACACAATCTAAAGGATAATTTTAATTCACAGAATATGTATTTGATTCATTTTTACTATTATCAAGATTCATTGATATCGATGTAATGGACATTTTTATAAGTCGAAATGTCTTTATTTATAATAAGCAATAAAAATAATATTTTATAGCATCTTAAACTGCGCGCGAATAGTAACTAACCAGATGCCGAGTGCGACGCATATGTAGTGAAGTAAGAAGCTTTCGTTGGGAGCACTGCATAAATATATATCAGCTTTTCTTCCACTTCCCTGCCGTAAATACTTGTAACAATTAAACCCCTAATATATATCTAATTTTCCGATACTTAACATTTATTTTCGAATCATCTTAATTTTCGCCAGGAAAATTCGATGAAAATCCTCAATCAGGTATTGATTCTGATACTGAAAATATGCAAGGGTAGCCGTTTTAATCCAAGACTAAAATTCTCGGTTTTTTCCAGGTTCGCAAACATTTTTCACGATCAATAAAATTTAAAAATTCGAACTCTAAAGCTAAAAATTTTTCCATTTGCAGTAACAAAAAATAATCTACCAATTAAAGCACTCAAAATTAAACTCTTACATTTTAAACTTTTGAGATTGAATTGTAAGAGTTTTTTAATTAAAAAATGTTGTATTCAATTGCTCAGTAATTTAAACTTAAAAAATGAAAGGCTCTAACACTTTTCAATTAAACAACTTCACATGAAATGTACATAAACTGCAAAATTTAGAATTTAAAAAAAATAATGAGTTCAAAGAGTCAGATTCAATTCTAAAAATATAAATTCACGTTATCATTTTCAAAGGTATGAATTAAAGAATCAATGAATTAAAAAAAAATTTAAATTATATTATTCTTAACGATTTTAAGCTAAATAAATTCACGTCATCATTTTCAAAGGCGTGTATTAAAAGAATCAGTAAACTTTAAAAAAAAATTTAAATTATATTATTTTTAACAATTTCATGCTAAATACGTTAAAAATTTAAAAATTTAATTTTTTTAACTTAATACTTCTTAAATTGGAAGTTACATTATTTTTATACTAAATACTTTAAACATCCTTGTAAGGCTTCAAAATTTTATTTCAAAATCTTGAGAAATGTAGAAGTTGTTTTAAATTTATTCAACGTTAAACTTATTAAAAAAATTTTTCGAATTTTTAAATATCTTTTAAAATGAAAAGAAAGTCCTCTATAACATTTAGCAACCCCTGGAAAATTAAAGAAAATTCTTAAAATCTTCCACATTCTTTTTTAACAATCTTGGAAATCTTAAAATCTTTTTGAATATTATTTTTAAATAATATTCCAAACTGTAAAATTATTTTCAATTTTCCTACGAATCGTACCAAGAAGTTTTTATTCTTTTGAACCTTTAAATTATTTGAAATCATTTCAAGCTTTAAATTAATTTTGAATGTTTTTAAAACATCTAAATGCGTTTTAAAGTAATTCAATTTTTTCTACACAATTAATAAGTTTTCAATTGCTATTTGAACAACTAAATTCAACAATTTCACTTACAAATGTAACATTTTTTAAAAAAAGAACCATCAAAATTGAAACGTT
>NC_046661.1:121924531-121936312 GCF_010883055.1 Belonocnema kinseyi
AGAGGAAGCGGCTCCAAGTCATATTGGAACAATTATCTATAAATTCCAAAGATTGGGGTAGCCATCGAAAGCAGAGGACCCTACACTAAAAAACACTTTTTTTAAGGTTCTAGTTAAATAGAATTAACTTAAAGTCATTTTGATATTTAATAAATAAAAATATTTATACTTTATAAATCTCTTTTTATTCGCGAAATGCATAAAATGTATTATTATGAGACCGATCGGGCACCGACCGGGCACCGATCGGGAGTCCCGACCTAGGCGCGTGTTTCATCCGCGGTCTGGCCCCGACCAGGAATCCCGATATGGGCCCGACCCGGCCCGGTCTGGCTCCGCTCGGGGCCAGATCAAAATTTCTGCACGGGTATATATACTGAAACTTGATGAGCCAAGTTCAATTCGATACGAGGATGGTCCTATCGAATATTAATCAATTTGCGTTAAAGTATTTGTTTAAATCAAGATTTACGTAAGAAAATCGCCGCCTACAATAATAAAAAACCAATCTATTTTCTCTAGAGAACTATGGGTTTTCAACTTGCATTGGACGGGCTGCACAATTCTCAGCCGATCTTGAATAAAATTGGGTGAGAGCTATACAATAAATAACTATATGAATTTTGCGCAGAATTGAGTCTTATAAAGTCAAAACTGTAAAATGTTGACTCTGGAAAACCACAAAAGAGAAGAATTTTTCACTTAAGTCAAGGGTCACAGAAAACCCTATCAAACGAATTCACAACTGGACATGCACTGCATCATTTTCTATGCAAATTTATGCGCTAATTCCATGGTACCGCCTATGTACAATCTTTAAATAGACATACACAGTATACTCTTCTACTGCTACGTTTAAAAAATGTATGATAACTTTATTTATTTAGTAAATTTTAATATTTTTATTTATAAGTGAAATTTCGTTTTTTCCTTGGCGCATGGCTACACTCGGAATAATATTTGATTAAATCAAATTCTTTCACTGATATATATGCTCAAACAAATATCTGATTAATTGGTTAAAATTTTTTTGTAGTATAGTCGTGCGCAACATACTTTGAAAAATTATAATTCAGGTTTAAATTATTTATCACACAGTGGTTATTTAGAGTTTCAGTTTTTGTTTTCTGTTTAGGAAAAAGTTGCAATTCTTATACAGCCCTACTGATAGAAGCCTCATTTTATTCTTGGAAAGGTTCTCTACGATTATATTTCTGTGAGTTTTATTAGGAAAATCTATTTGAAAATCATGCAGTTGTTATTGCTATTAACAGTTCTACTTCAAATTTTAATAAATAATCATTTTAATTTTAGAGAATCCTTCAAGGAATACAATGAGATCCTAATCATCAGGATTAAATAACAATTGTAATTTTTCCTTCAAGAGAAAGCAAAAACTAAATCTCTAAAAAATTAATTTTAATTAGACAATTCCAACCTGAATTGTTCTTTTCTGAAGTACAATTAGAATCCAACATCAAGATTTACAGAAATTAATAATAAATTCATTGCTTTTTAGTTTATAAAACACCTTAATGAATAGCGAATTTTAAGATTGCTTTTACGTACAGTGCAAACAAATTTTATGTTGAACAAACATACAATTTTCAAATATTTTCAAATATCCTTCATAGTTTAAATGTTGTTTTATCATTTAGCAAAGCACAATTCAAGTTATGCATAAAGGATTTTTAATGTCTCTGAGAGTTTCAAAAATGTAATATATTTTAGTATAAAAAATTGTAATTTTTTTCTTTGCATAATGGCGCAGCCAATGCTATTAGTTTAGCAGACATAAAAATACGTAGCAATAATTAATTTTATTTAAAACAATCGTTTAAAAGAAGAATAAAGATGGATTAAAAGAATTCATGTTCATTAATTTCATACCTTCATCGACAGTCGTTTAAAATAACTTTGAGTCATATTTGGGACAAAGAAATACATTTAAGAAAGCATAAATATCTCAGTCAGGTCAAAAGTTATATAACTTTCAAGAAAAAATGGTGTGTTTTTTTTTTAAAGGAAGCAACAAAATTCAAGTACCCATAACTTTGTAGACATGAATGCATTATTCGGGCTTTTGTCTGGGAAAAAATAATAATACATTTGTTTATTAATTTATCAACTTATTACAAATTTGGTTGAAATTATAGTGAAGTTCGCAATTAAAAAGACATGAATGTTCCTGAAATTATCATAAGAATCCCAATTGAAATGACTGATATTGTCAAAAACTTATTTCTTTGTCGACAAATACTCAGATAATTGCATTATAACTGAAAAAAGGGTATTGAAAATTATAGAAAATACACTTTTGACGAATACTTTGTTTACAAAATGTTTAGTTTCTTGTACTATCATGATAAAATATTTTTAAACTTCCAATCTTGTATCAAATCCTAGGTTCCAGAATCTTAGATATTTCTATAAAATTCTGTCTACTGAGAAATCGTATGCTTTTCTATTCACATGTCCCCATTGATACATATTAAAATCTTATCCTCGGTGAACATATGTCAAATCTTATTTTGCAAACTTTTGGAAGTTTCTATCAAATTCTATCCGTCAAGAAATCTTATGTATTTATATCAATAGTTTCCTATTAAAATCTATCCAATCTTAGTGATACATGACTTGTACCAAATTCTATATTCTAAAATCTTAAAAGTTTTTATCCAGCTCTGTATGTCAATAAATCTTATACTTATCTATCATAATCTCCTCGATTAAATTCTATTAAATCTTATACCCACTTCAGACGTTTATTTTTATTCTTATTCTTTCCTATTAAAATTTTCTCACTCCATCAAACTTGATAAAGGAAATTCCTAATATTGCGGATACAGAAAACAGTTTAAAAAGTATTAAATTTTTTTTTATCAAATCCTATCGGGGGTTGAATTACTCTTCCAATCCGTTTTACATACTTTATGCAATCTTACATGCAACCTTTTACAATACCTTTTAATCCCCCCATTACGAAAAAGGATTATAGGAAATTCAGTATCGGTCTAGAATGATTTCGCTATAAGGATTTTCTTATAATTTTATCATTATTCTAGAAAAACCATTATAGGGAATAATTATACGAAAACCTGTACAGAAATAAAGAATATTAAAATATAGAGAATAGTTTGATGGTAAAATAGAAAAAGACAAAAAAAATTGTTTATTTATGCAATTAACGTAGGACTTCGACAATTTCTAAGATATTTTACGCAATATTACACAGAATTTTCGTGAATTTTAAGTGATTTCATCAGATTTCATAAAAAATTTCACGGAAATTTGAATATTTCCAAACATAACAGGACATTTAAAGAGAATCGGAAGGATTAAATAAAATTTTGAGAAAATTTTACAGATTTTATGGCTTTTGAAAGGATATTATGGTATTTCTATATATTTTTACTAATTTTAAAAGATTTATTTGTCTTTTAAGAGATTTCATCGATTTTTGAAAGATTCAAAATATTTCAACAAATTTCACGAAAGTTTTAAACAATTCAAGGGACTTTAGACGATTTTTACGTTTTTAGTGTATTTCAAGGAATTTCACAAGAATTCAAAGATATCATTTAATTGCCAAGTATTTCAACAATTTCAAGGCATTTTAAAGATATCTAGGGACTAAAACTGTTGTTTTTTTATTAGAAAATAATTAATTACTTTAATTTAAATTAAATTCCAGGGCTTTTTAATGATTTATACTTTTTTAATTGGATTTTACCTTTTTTTTTTAAAAGATTTCCAGGGATTTTAAGGGATTCTGTTTCGTAGGATTTCCAAAAATTTCATGGAAATTCTATTGAACTTTGGAAAATAAAATATATTTCAAGTGATTTCTAACAAATCCAAAGATTTTAAGGAATTTTAAGGTATTTCATGAAATTTTACACAGATTCAAGAATTTTATTAGATCTCCAAGGATTTCAAGAAATTTCGAAGAATTCTGGGGATTTAGACAAGTTTGCAAAAAAAAAAAGAAATTTAATTAATATTAAGACCGTTAATAAATAACTTTAAATTATATTCTAGGGCTTTCTAGTAATTACATTTTTTAAAGTCGATTTTTACCTTCTCCAAAGATTTCAAGGGGATCTGAAACATTTCCAGCTATATATAAAATTAAAAAAGATTGCACAAAATTTTGTAGGATTTCTAAATATTAAAAGGAAATTCTAAACTTTGAAAAATAAATTAAATCTTACGTGCTTTCTAGCAATTCCAAATATTTCAAGGGATTTAAAGATATTTCAAGAAATTTTAAACAGATTCGAGGATTTTATTAAATCTTCATGGGATTTCAAGGAATTTCAAAGATTTTTTAAGCATTAAACGTACACTGTTAAAAATGTTTGGAGTTCTACCACACATATACCAGAATTCTACAATACAAGCGTGAGGTAAAATTGCAACTATGGTATTGGAATGACGAAATTGCAATACATGTATTGTAAGTGTTGTAAATCGTGAACTCATCGTCCAGTATTCCAATACATGTATTAGAGCGTTTGCAAGACGAAGATTGTGCACAAGGAAATTACCATCAGCCAAAATTAATTAAAATGGTGAGTCAACGATCCGGGTGCACCGGGTCGAGCACCAGGTAGTTTAATACGTATTCGACGAGAACTTTTACAAAATTTAAATTTTGTGAATAATGAAAACAGTTCCAAATGGTTAGTCGACGGCCCGCATGCGCCAGGTCGCGCCCCAGGTATCTTAACACGTATTCTACGAGAACTTTTTCAAAATTTAGATTGTTTCAGCAGCCAAAATAACTAAAAATTGTGAGTGGACGATCCGGGTGCACCGGGTCGAGCGCCAGGTAGTTTAATACGTATTCGACGAGAACTTTTACAAAATTTAAATTTTGTGAATAATGAAAACAGTTCCAAATGGTTAGTCGACGGCCCCCATGCGCCAGGTCGCGCCCCAGGTATCTTAGCACGTATTCTACGAGAACTTTTTCAAAATTTAGATTGTTTCAGCAGCCAAAATAACTAAAAATTGTGAGTCGACGATCCGGGTATATCAGATCGAATATCAGATAGTACAATACGTATTCGACGAGAACATTTTCAAAATTTATATTTTGTGAATAATGAAACAGTTCCAAATAGTCAGTTGACGACCCGGGTGCACCAGGTAGCGCCCCAAGTAGTTTAGCACGTATTCTACGAGAACTCTTTCAGAATGTAGATTGTTCCAACAGCCAAAATTACTAAAAATTGTGAGTTGACGATCCGGGTACATCAGATTGAGCACCAGGTAGTACAATACGTATTCTACGAGAACTTGAAAAAATTTGAAGTTTGTGAATAATCAAAAAAATTCAAATGGTTAGTCGACGACCCAGGTGCACCAGGTCGTGCCCCAGGTCGACTCTAATTTTTAGTAATTTTGTCTTTTGGAATAATCTAAATTTTGAAAAAGTTCTCTAAGAACACGTGCTAAACTACCTTAGGAGCGACCTGGTTCACCCGGATTGCCGACTCGCCATTTGGAATTGATTTATTATTTACAAAATTCAAATTTTTTTAAATTTATCGTAGAATACGTATTATACTACTTTGTGCTCGACCTAGTGCACCCGGATCGTCGACTCACAATTTTTAGTTATTTTGGCTGTTGAAACAATATAAATTTTGAAAAAGTTCTCGTAGAATACGGGGTGCGACCTGGTGCACCCGAATCGTCGAGTGACCATTTGGAATTTTTTCATTATTGACGAAATTAAAATTTTTTTAAAGTTCTCGTGGAATACGTATTATACTACCTGGGGCTCGATCTGGTGCTCCTGGATCGTCGACTCACAATTTTTAGTAATTTTAGCTGTTGAAGCAATCTAAATTTTGAAAAAATTTTCGTAGAATACGTGCCAAGTTACCTAGTGCGCGACTAAATTCGCCCGGATCGTCGACTGACTAGTGGTAGTTATTTTGGCAATTTGCACAATTTAAATTCTTAAAAAGTTCTCATAGAATATGTGCTACACTATCTGGTGCGCGACCCGGTGCACCCGGGTAGCGAACTTACCTTTTGTTGTTCTAATTTTTCTCTTCAACAGGCGTCGAGATATCCAGCTACTAGACTTGTATTATAAAATTTCAAGCCATGTAAGGTAGCATACCAATGCCAGAATTTGGAAACTACAACATTGTGTACTGCAGCGTTACCTTACGTTTCGGAAATAAACTTCTAATACATGTAGTGGAAGTTTCCAACAGAAATTTTTAACTGTGTGTTTAATAAGAGAAATTTGTATGCAACATTTTAATTTTTATTATATTCCAGGGATTTTTAATGGTTCATTCTTTTCGAAATGAATTTTTACCTGTTTCCAAAGATTCCAAGGTATTTTTAAGGTTTCGAAAGGATATCAAAAAATATAAAAAATTTCAAGAGTTCAAATTTCTTTTTTAGGATTTCCAAAATTTTCAAGGGATTTCCAATGAGCACAGAAAATTTAATTATATTTACCAAAATCTGCAGGGCTTTCCTATATAGTGAGTCAGAAGATTTCAAGGAATTTTAAGGTATTTCATGTAATTTTAATAAAGATTCAAAGATATTATTAAATTGCCAAGTATTTCAACAATTTCAAGGCATTTTAAAGATTTCTAGGGACTAAAACTGTTGTTTTTTTTTGTTAGAAAATAATTAATTACTTTAATTTAAAATAAATTCCAGGGCTTTTTAATGATTTATACTTTTTTAATTGGATTTGACCTTCTTTTTTAAAGATTTCAAGGGATTTTAAGGAATTCTGTTTTGTAGGATTTCCAAAAATTTCATGGAAATTCTATTGAACCTTGGAAAATAAATTAAATGTCAAGTGATTTCTAACAACTCCAAAGATTTTAAGGGATTTTAAGGTTTTTCAAGAAATTTTACACATATTCAAATATTTTATTAAATCTCCAAGGGTGAAATTATATTTCAGGGCTTTCCAATGATAGATAGGAAAAATGTCGAAAGACTTCAAAGAATTTTGTAGGAATTTTCAAGGATTTCAAGAGATTTATAGTGAAGTCAGGAAACTAAATGAAATAAAATTTCAGGGGATTTCTAAAGTAACTCCGAAGATTATAAGGTATTTTAAGTTATATCTAGCAAATTGACAAATGATTCAAGGATATTATTAAATTTCCAAGGATTTCAAAATTTTTTAGCGATTTGCACGAGTTTGTTTTTTAGAGAAATTGATTTAATAAGTTTAATTTAAATTATATGCAAGGGCTTTTAAATGATTTACACTTTTTAAATGGATTTTCACATATTTTCAAAGGTTTTAAGATATTTGAAGGGATCTTACAGGATTTTAAAAGATTAAAAAAATTTCAAGAGATTTTAAAACTTTGGTACGGTTTCCAAAGATTGTTAGTGATTGCTGGTGCAATTAATCTAGTAAATTGATTAAATGAAATATTAGGTGATTTCTAGTATGATTCCAAAAGTTTAAAGAAATGTTAAGGTATTTTAAGGAATTTCACAAAATTCAAGAATTTCATTAAATCTCCAAGGAAATTTAATTTATTTAAATTATACTATGGGGCTTTTAAATAATTGATACTTTTTAATAGATATTTTTACGTTTTTCAAATATTTTAAGGGTATTCAAAGATTTGTAGGGATTTAAACCGCTATTTTTACAGAACACTAATGAATAACTTAATTTAAATTATATTACAGGGGCTTTCCAACTATTCATACTTTTTAAACTCGATTTTCTCCCTTTCCGAAAGATTTCTAGGCATTTTAAGCGGTATATAAATTATTTTCAGACATATAAAATATGTCAAAGGATTGTAAAGAATTTTGTAGGATTTTAAAGTATTTTATGGGATTTTTAGTAAACTTAAAAAAAAAACAAATTTAATTTAATATAACTTAGGGAGATTTCTAGCGATTCCAAAGATATTACAGAATTTCAAGGTATTTAAAGGGTTTCACATAGATTCATGAATTTGAATAAATCTCTAAGTATTTCTAGGGATTTCAAAGACTTGTAAGGACTTAAACTAGTTTTTTAAAAATAAATTTAATTTAAATTTTACTCTAGGGATTTTATATGATATATACTTTTGAAAATGGATTTTTATTTTTCCAAAGATTTTAACGAATTCCAAGGGATTCTAAAATTTAAAGGATTTCAATAGATTCAAAAAATATTAAGAGATTTCAAAGAATTTTTCAGGACTTTCAAATATCTCAAGGGATTTCTAGTGAACTTAGGAAAATAAGTTATTTTAAATTAAATTTCAGGGGATTTCTAGCCATTCCAAAGAATTTAACGATTTGATTAAACCTCCAAGGATTTAAAGGGATTTCCAAGATTTCTGAGTATGTAGACGTGACTTTTTAGAGAAATTAATTAATCATTTTTATTTTTATTATATTCAAGGGCTTTCCAATGATTTATACTTTTTAAATTAGATTTTTACGTTTTCCGATTATTTGAAAGGATTCCAAAAAGGATTTATACACTATTTCCAGAGATATAAAAATGTCAAGGGATTGTTAAGAATTTTGTAGGATTTTCAAGGATTTCAAGGGATTTTCAGTGAACTTTCGAAAATAAATAAAATTAAATTTGAAGAGATTCCTAGTAATTCCAAAGATCTCAAGAAATGTTAAGGTATTTCAAGGATTTTCGCAGGATTCAAGAATTTGATTTAATCTCCAAGAATTTCAAGGAATCTTAAATATTTTTGGGATTTAAACAGTTTTTCAGAGAACTTTAATAAATAACTTCGATTCAAATGATATATTAGGGCTTCTACATAAATAATTCTTCTTTAAATAGATTTGTATGTTTTTCGAATATTTCAAGTGATTTCAAAAAATTTTGCAGGATTTCGAAAATTTTAAAGGGATTTCAAGACAACTTTTGAAAGTGACCGAAGTTTCATTAAATGTTAGGAATTCTTAACGATTCCACAGATTTCATTCCATTTTAAGGTATTTCAAGGATATTCACAAGATTTACAGGATTAAAGAAAAATCTCCAATGATTTTCGGAGATTTCCAAAAAATTCTAGGGTTCTTAACGCTTTTTCTGTAAAACTTTAATGAATATTTTTAAGTACGTTTTTAAACCAACCTAAATTTCAAAAACCCAAATTACGCAACAAAATTGCACAAGGAGGTTTGAAAAGCATGATGTTCCTTAAAAAACTCTTTTTAAACAAGACAAATTCTCAGAAAAATTAATTTGTGAAAAATACTTGCACAAAAAGAGTTACAATAGGAGAAATATGTTTTCTTGGACAACCAAAAAATTAAGTGAATAAGTTTAATTTAATTTCTATGCAGCAGGCTATAACGAGAAACTGTAATCTGCCACAATTGTACATATCCACTTTTAGACTTTTAGACTTGGCGGAGGAAAAGTCTTATCAGTCCTGGAAAGGGTTGAGGGGGGATGCTTTGCGGTTGCGGGGGCGTACGGAACCAGGGTCCATGAATGAGAGTCCCCTCCACCAATCGGATGCTCTCTCCCTCGCTCCGGCGCTTCTTCGCTCTCCTCTCTCTCTCTCGTGGAGCATCGCTATCCCTCGGGGTTCGCTTCTCTCTCCGTGCTCCATGCATCTTTTGGTCAGTTTCTCGTGGGTTGCCGCGCGCGCGTTTTCGGACGCCTCGTGAAGGTTTCGTGAAGGTTTGGTCAAACGCGAGTATTCGGAGGAAGGGACACCATACAGGACCTTGAAATCCCGACACGCCTGCCGCATTGGATATACGAACGATTTTCGAAGGGATTTTTCATCTCTCTCATCATGCGCTGGCGATCTATTCGGTCAGTGTTGCTAACCAATTTTTTTACTATCTCCCGATCAGTTCCTAATTTTTAAAACAAATCAGTGCCCAAAATTGAAAAAAAAACAACTAAAATGTTCTAAAGGTTGATGCCTTTTTTAAGATTAGAAAAGGAATTCAAAGAGTTTCTTTAAAGTCATATTTTTGAGTGTGTTGGACAGTTCTTTTTTTATTTTTAAATGCTTATCACTTTTAAATAAAAAAATTGGGGATCATGGTGCGGGAAATTATCAGTTAATATTCCTGATTTTTAAAAGTCTATCGTACAGTAGCCTGGAGCTAGTTTTTCTTTTCTGATTATTTTTAAAGTTTAAAAATATTTTTTAGCTTTGCAGAAAAAAAAATGTTCGTCAATTATTTTGAAAGTTCGAGAATAATATAGTCTTAAAAATTAATAAAGATTAAAAAAATTTCCTTTTTAATGAATCTCATATATCACGGAGCATTAGAATATGGATTACAATCTGGGAAAAATGGGTTATTACAGCGTCAATGAATTGCAAGTAATTTATTTTAAGTGGTTTGAAAAAACCGTATTTTTTGTAAATTCAATCCAATTTTTTTTTATCTTACCACAATATTTTTAAACTAAACCAAATTCTTTTCTCGGCTAATAATTTTGTAGATGCAACCCGCAAATTTGTTTAAAATCTTCAAATATTCTTTAAAATAAAGATAAATGTTGTGAGTAAAGCAAATAAAGGAATGCAATCAGGAATGTCGAATTAATGCTTTAAATGTATTTTATTTTAGTATATTGGTATTAGTATATATTTAGTATATTCAGTAATGAATTCTTTATTAATAATTGTTATGAAGTAAAGATTAATTGAAAACAAATTTGAACACAAACTATTATGTATTATAAATAAGAATTTTTCAAAATGAGAGAATAAAAATACAAAATATTTCAAAAGAATGTGAACAATTTTGCAAACAATTTTACAATATTTTTACGCACATTTTTTCAACTTTCTAGAAAATTCACTAATTGAAGAAATGTCTGGCAAAAGCAGAGCTCTTAAAAAAAGCGCGAAACATTCGCTTCACCTTTCATTCACTCACTTTTCATTACGCATCGTCGAATACGAATGAATGAAGTCCCTACATATTAATGAGTAGCAAGTTCGTTTACTCCTTGTGGGTATTACTGCTCGTTTACTATTTTTTTACAATTATAGAATTCTAAAAAATAAAAGTGCCTGAGGGAATACATTAAAATTCATTAATTTCTAACCAGTAATTTGTTTGACAGTGGAGAAATTATTTTGAAATCTAGTATGATGAACATCCAAGCGTCTGTCTAGATTTAATTAAATGTAGTGTAAATGAAAACAGAAGTAAAAAAGTAAAGGTATTTGTTAACTTTTTGTTCATCATATTTGAAAGCTTATATGGTTTTATAATTAAAACAGCAAACTATTTCCTTATTTGCCAATAATTTTATTAAAACTTTCATTTAGAGAAATTTTTTGACAAGCAATGATTTGTTGATAATTACTTCAGAATCGCAAAATGACTAATATCACAAGTAAACACGTTATCAATATAGAACAGGGCTCACCAAAAGGCAGCCATTGGCTGCATTGACTGCCAGTGGCAGTCAAAAGACTAGGTCAAACTGGCCCTAACAAATCTTGTCGTTCGACTGGTTTCTAGCCCTTCACGGTCATTATACCTCCCGCCGCGCCGGGCTTGAAAGACATTATCCTTTCCAAAAATGAAATACAATTAGAAAAAAATATATCAGCGTTTGATTTAATAATATAAAAATAAATATAAACTTCTTATTGAATAATATTTATATATTTTACACAATTGATATAATGTATAATTATAAAATGTTTAGATGAGATTGTTCAAATTTCTTTAATAAATATTTATTGAAATAAGCTATAGCTATAATATGACTATGTTATCTGTTAATACTGAATGATTAATAGGTAGTTTCAAAAT
>NC_046661.1:121936412-121943790 GCF_010883055.1 Belonocnema kinseyi
ACTACCGGTACACTGCTTTTCAACGGCCAATAACTAAGACTATTTGACACTAGAAAAAATTGAGACACATATATTTTTATTGCTTAAGATCTCCTCTTTCCGCCGGTGCCAATGAAATTTTTCAAAAAAATTTCTTATTATCCCAAAATGCAGTTTAAACAAAAAAAAAACGTAATTTTTCGTGTCTATTTTTTTTTGTGAACCATTTTCCAAAGCTTTTCGAGTCTGTAATTAACCTGGAATCTCACTAACGGGTGGAATAAATGTCTAAACTTTGAGAATCTATGGTTCAAAGATCGATTTTTCGTTTTAGTATTTTCAAAATGGCGTCTAAATGGCCAAATTTTTGTGAAAACATTCATGAATTTTTTTACAATAAACGATGCGCTTTTCGGAAAAATCATCAAGAATAAAAAGTTCTTGTAATCAGCCAGGGAATACGTCTGAATTTTTTCGAAGCATTTTGAGCAAAATTTTGGATTTTGCATATGAACAATTTTTGAAAAATTTTTGCAAAGCCTTACGCTTTGGAATTTTTTTTTTGCTGATATATTATTTTCTAATTGTATTTCATTTTTGGAAAGGATAATGTCTTTCAAGCCCGGCGCGGCGGGAGGTATAATGACCGTGAAGGGCTAGAAACCAGTCGAACGACAAGATTTGTTAGGGCCAGTTTGACCTAGTTTGACCTAGGCAGCCAATGGCTGCCATTTGGTGAGCCCTGCTCTACCCTATTTTCCGATTTTTTTTATACTTTTTTATTAAATACCTAAGTTGACTTATTCACTTATTTAAATATCCCGTGAATCATGTATTATCATGTAAACTTGACTCTTTTTTCCGTTATGCAAAATGATAAGTTGATAAATAAGACACGTAAACAATCAGCGCGTATAATAAGAACTATATTTTTTATCGCGAGCCAAATAGATAAATTTGTTTTGACCTCTCACTGATACATTACATAGAAGGAATGTATTATAAAGAGTTTGTTAAATGTGCAAAAAAACGATATTTAAATTTGCGAGTGTCGGAAAATAACATACAGCGTTGTTACGAAATGTGAAATTCATAATTCAGATTCTTTATTTTGATAGTTAAAAAAATTAAAATTATTTATTATACTCATACATTTAAGTCTGGTACTCACGAATGCTTTAAATTTTTTAAATCTGTCATTAAAAAAAATTCTATTTTGGAAAATGCCTTCGTTATTGACGATGAGGAATGACAAGGAAAAAGCCGAAAAAGGTTTAACATTGAAAGCTTGAATCTCAATTTGTTGAATTAAAAAAATAATTTGATTTGATTACAATTATGAATATTTCCAATTATGATTTATAACTTTAAAAACTAAAATTGTTTAATTTTACTAAAGAAGATCTGTTATGAACCAAATTAAGTGTAGTTCCATTTCCAGTTAAGAAAGTTCATTGTCAACCATTCAATTGAATGTTTAACAAAATAGTTACATTTTTAGTTAAACAAATTAAATTTGCCCAAAAAAACTAATTGTTCTTAGTACAGAGATTGATTTTTGACCAAAAAAGGAAAATTTTTAACATGATAAATCAATTTTTAACCATATAGTTGAATTTTGAACCAAGAATAGTTTTATTTCAATAACATAAATTCTCAACAAATGACATAAATTTTAAAATGAATAGTTTAAACAATATATGTGAAGCTAGCTTTTACAAAATTTTAACCATGCAGTCGAATTTTTAAACTAAAAAAGGTCTATTTTCAACCAAAACTGGTGAAATTAAATTTTCAATTAAGAAAATTAATTTTTGTTTAAAAAAATGAATTTTCTATAAAATAATGTTTAAACTTGTTCCGCATAGTTGGATTTTTTACGAAAGTGTTCAATTTTCAAGCAAATAAGACGAATTTTCTACATACCAGTAGAATTTTTCAACCTCCTAATAAGAATTTTCAACCAAAAAATTTAATTTTCCACGCAGTAGATGAATTTTCAACAAAAACGTTAAATTTGCATTTAAAAAATGCATTTTTAACAATAACAAAAAAAACTAATTTTGAACTAAAATTTTGAATCTTCCACAAAAAAAATAATTCTGAAGAAAATACTTCAACTGAGTAGTGAAATTATCAACCTAATAAGATGAATTTATAACGCGACATGTAATATTTAATATTTAAAACAGAAAATTATTTGAATTTAAAATAAATTTTTTTGGATTTAACCAAGCAAAACTAAATTTTAACAAAATACTTGACATATTAATAAAAAAATTGTTTTTCTACCAAAAAGATGAATTTTGTAAAAAAATTCATTATTTTTCAACCAAGTATTTAAATTTTTTCTAAGCTGTGTAATTTTCAAGCCAAAAATTAAATTTGTTACAAAAAAATTTATTTTCAGACTAAACGGATTAGTTTTTATCTAGAGATTTGTATTTTTACGCAAAGCAGCTGAAATTTCTTCAGAAAGAGATGAGTTTTCAAAGAAACGAAAATTCTTCAGCCAAGAAAGAACAAAATTTCTCATAAAATTGTTCAATTTTCAATAAATTTATTACCTTTTAAACCGAATAATGAAACTTTTAACAAAAAAATTAATTGTTAACCGAGTAGGAGGCCTATTATCATTAAATAAAAAATCATGAAAAATCATTTATAGTCAATAAATAATTAAATAATAATAATTATCATTACAAACTAAAAACATTGTTCCTAGATTTTAATCAAATTTAATCAATTGATTTTCAAATTGTAACTTGTTCAGTGTTTCAGTTATGCATGTTGAATGGAAAATCCAGTTATTTAATTTTTGACATAATCAAATAGCCAAATAAAAAATCTATATTTATCTTTGAAACCTGCAAAACACGAAATTAAAATAAAATCCTTTCTAAATATTTTACATAAAATCATTATTTTTATTATTTCAAACAAAATTATTTAATTAATTAGATGAACATGAAAATAACCAAAAAAAGTTATATAGCAATTTAACCGTCGGCATTAGCTGCTAAATAAATCTCGACTCGGGAAGCGTCCAGATGTGAAACCATTTCGAGTGTGGATAGCACTCGGATGGGTGACCATATGCGATGCACGACCAGATTATGTATTCGCTTCGTTTTAATAGTGTCAATCCGTAGGTTTGGCGCCGAGGATGATTCTGTGCATTCGATGAGTAGGGTCGAACTGAACTCGCAAGATGGCTTTTCTGCAGTTATCCTCCCCCTGGCCAAACGTCCAAGCAAACGCGAGTGCTTCTAATAAAATCGGATGCAACTTATTTTAGATACCTTGTTTCAAATGGAAACTTTACCTCACATTCTTCTTAATATTTTCTTTGTTAAAGATTATATCCTTATTTGAGATCATATGATGATTAATATTTATGGTTGTTACTTTAATTAAAAAATTGTATGAGGAAAGTCATATATTTTGATTTGTTCTTGAAATATTTGGCGTAATGGGTAATCTGTTTAAAGCCTGACTAGAACAACCGTTTCGCGTGATTCGATCGGTGATCGGAAATTCCGGCGACGTCCTTCTGGAAGGATCTTCTCACGAGGATCGTCTTCGTGCGAGAAACTGCAAACGATCGATCTATACTATATGTTCTGCAGAACAGAGGTACACGTGCGGTATCCTGGGTAGGCAATTTTACCCTCTCGAGATCCCCACCGGGATCCTCGTTAGCCCGTCGTCGTTCGTGATTCCTTGGCGAAAATTCATTTAATGTCATGCTGGATATTGCAGTCGTAAACTGCAGGAAGCCCAAGAGAGCATCCGTAGAATATCCGGTATGTCATGCAAAAGTAATAAGCATTGACTGATCAGTTCTTACCTTGAACTGACTACCACTGCTTTATTTCCAACGATCATTCGGATTTCCTAAAAGTGCAATTAGTAATAGTAATAGTAATAAGATTTATATTTGACACTGGTGGATAATTTGTTACAGAAAAAGTACAAAAAACTAAAACCACTTTTACAGGAATTTAAAAAATAAATCACACTCCAGGTCCCATAGATGCTGGTCCGGTTTTATAATTCCTAGAACTGATGGCCCACGCAGTTTCTTAGGATTTAGAAGTCAGGGTGAGTGACGATTGCGACTCTAGCCTCGACAGGGCCGCCGTGCGCGATTACTCAGTTGAGTATATTGCGCAATATTACACATTCCAATTGGAAACGGTTTCAAGCGGCCAGTACAGTCAGCTCCTGAAAATGTTATTATGTGGGTCTTGGAGTGTACAACAAAAATTACAGAAAAGTTAAACTTTTTTCTATCATTATGGCGGATTTTATACTTTTATCTATATTTCTTTATTTCTTAGGAATATCCCAATGACCAATATCCCAATGGGTTATTAAAAAATAATAATGAATAATCGTTAATAAACAACAAATACTTATGTTAGATTTTTTTGTTTGCAAATATGTGGCAATCGATTGGTCACCACATATGGCATTAAAAATTATGTCATTGAAATTTACTCAATATTTGTCATCATTGGTATTTAAAAAAAAATCTGCTTATAATTATGAACAAGACATCCTATTAATTTTATGCAGGCTAACCATGTTTGAGGCAGGGAGAATTTTTCCCCTAAAAACTTAATTTTTTAATTTTTCTCCCAAAAGTGTTCATAAAAATAATAATGTTTTAATTCGATTTTGAAAAGCTGACCAAGATGAAATATTCTAATTCAATGAAGAACTCGAGTTCTGAAGATCGTCCTTTTTAGAAGGAAAAAGAGGGTGTACTCGGAAGTGAAAAATGAAGACCCACAGTAGAATTTGGGAAACATGTGTTTCCCTTTTCCTGGGTGTCATCTGTCAAAACAGCTTCGCTTTCAGGAAAAGAACATAGCAAGCGGTAGCGGGTAGACAACTGAAGTATTTTAATTGCTGGCTTACTGAAATTACTTCCAAAAGAGTCACTATACCTCACACAAATAATAAACCCTTTACTTTAGACTTTGGAGTTTAGTTTGTAAAAATATACTTGAAAAAAAAACGTATGGCGCTTAAAATTATTCTCATACATTCTAGAACCAATAATATTTTAACTAGAATTTTTGTGAAGTGTACTTATCGTTTCTCTCTCACAGTGAAAAATAAATAAACTGAAAAAATATTATTTTTTATTAAACACATTTTACTTTCAAAAAAGCAATCTGAGCTCATTTTGGATTTATCCCAATCAATAACAAGACTTCTCGAATTCAATGAAGGTATATGAAAAATATAGAAAACGCTATTTTTACTGTGTATCAAAAATTACAGTTTGCAGGGTGGCTGCAGGTCAGATAAAACCTGGGAATCAGGAAAAGCTCGAAACAATCATTTTGGTCAGGGAAAAGCAGAGATTTTAAAAAGAAATCTTTCAAAAGTCAGGAAATTTCTATGAGAGGCACTTAAAATTAAAATAATTGTCACGGATTAAGAATTAAACTGTTCCAAATTTAAATTCTATGTTAAAGCAGGGTCTCCAGCGACCTTGACAACCTTGAAAACATGGAATTCTTCTCGATGTTTATAAAGATATTAAATTAAATAGAAGAGTTATTTGATTGATATGCGAAAAATTTCGTTTAGAAGGAATCTTGTCACTGAAAAGTTTTTTATTTATCAAGGTACAATTAATTTTTTACTCATTAAAGAATAAATAAAGAGATTTCTAGACATTTTTTGTAGATATTAATTCAATTTCAAACTTAGAATGAGCCATAGCCATTTAACGGATTTTGCAAGGGTTTAGCCATTCGGAGTTTGAGTGGACACCAGATTACAAAATACAACTAAAGATTTCAAGATATTTGAAAGATTGTAAGATATTTGAGAGGATTTTGAATATTTTACAAATAGATTTCACGCATTTAAAAGATTTGAAAAGAGCATGTACACCAGATTTCAAAAATTTAAAAACAATTCTAAGATTTTAAACTATTTCAAAAAGTTTCAAAACATTTTAGAAGATTTGATAAGATTTTATTAGCATTTCAAATATTGAAATGGTTTCAACCAATAAAAAATTTTTCACGAACAAGGGTTCAAGAAAAATTTCACGAATATTTCAACAGATCTTACAAAGATTTCACAAACATTTCTCAAAGAATTCAAATATTTCATGAAGATTGCAAGGATTTGAAAAAAGCGTGTAAACCAGATTTCAAAGATTTCGTCAACTTTTCGAACATTTCCAATTATTTTAAAATTTTTAGCAGCTTTCAACGATTTAAAAAAGGGTAATGTTGTAAACAGATTTAAAATATTTTAATGATTGCAAATTAATGCAAAAATAATCTTCCAATAAAAAAATAAAAGTATAACTTAATATGAACATTAGTTCAATTTTTTCGGTTTTACGATCAAGTTTAAAATAAAAAGACGAGGAATAATCTGAGTCAATAATTTTTATTATCTTCTTAGTATCTTTAGTTATCTTCTAAAATAATCTTCTGGGCTTAAATTTTCCACATTTTTGGTTAAAAATATAACTGTTTGGCCACAAATTAATTTTGTTGCTTTTTGTTCAGATTTCAGGGTTAAAAATTCAACTGTTTTAGAGAAAAATCGTCTTTTTCATTAAAAGTTCGTCAATTTGTATAAATTTTATTTATCTTTCTTGACTGAAAAATCTTTTTTTTTGTAAATTAAATTTTTTTCTTAGTTGAATAACCAACTGTTGCATTTTTCGTTTAAACCTCATCTTTTTGTTTCAAAATTCAACTTTAATTCAAATTGCAAATTCAAACTGATTTCTAAAAAATTTGTCAACTATATGTTTGAAAGTTAATTATTTTTGTCGAGAATTCGAATATTTTGTTAAAAATTCGTCATTTTGGCCGAAATTTCAACTATTTTATTGAAAATTTGTCTACTTGAACAGGAAATTTGTAATTTTGGTGTAAAAATTCAGCTTTTTGTTGAAAATTGAACTGTTTTTTGGAAAATTTAATTATTTGGTAGAAAGTGGAATTGTTTTTGGTTAATGTTGAATTTTGTTTTGAAAATTTGTCCATTTTATTAGAAATTTATCTTTTCAGGTTGAAAATTTAACATCTTAGTTAGAAATTCAGCTATTTTGTGAAAAATGATACAGTTGTATTTAAAATTTAACTATTTTGTTAAAAATTCATCTTGTTTGGTCAAAAATTCAGCTGGTTTGTTTAAAATTCATCTTCTATGGTACAAAATTCATGTTTATTTGCTGAAATATATTAATTGGTTTAAAATTTTAGAATTTAAAGCAGAAATTGTTTTATATTGTTAAAAAGAAATCCTACATTTCTTTAATTAAAAAGAATCTAATTGATTTTTATACAAATTTAAGGAAGAGTGCAATAATTTTGTCAAAAATAGTATTAATTAAATAATTTTTTGTAAT
>NC_046661.1:121943890-121946161 GCF_010883055.1 Belonocnema kinseyi
ATTTCTTTAATTAAAAAGAATCTAATTGATTTTTATACAAATTTAAGGAAGAGTGCAATAATTTTGTCAAAAATAGTATTAATTAAATAATTTTTTGTAATCTTGATGACTGTGCTACAAACAATTAAAAAATAATTGAACTATTTATCATTTCTGACAAATGTTGGGAAAAAATAAATAAATAAAATCATTTTTCAGTTTTAACATGCTTTTATATTATTTTTATGAAATTTAACCAAATCATTAATTTTTCACTGGATTGTTCAATTAATATTATTTTTGTTGAGAATACTAAATTTTTTATAAAATTTACGTGAAAATTAATTAAATTTTTTTTAAGTGAAAGAATTTAGGTGGATGAAAACCTATGTTTTAACTTTTAACCTGATCTATGATAGACCTCATTTTTTCTTTCGACCACTTGGACCAAGCTCAAAGAAAAGACCAGTTTTTGTCAGGAAGTGTGCTGTATATGGAATGATAATGAAGTTTTTCGGTGAAACTAAGTTTCAGTTTTGTCTGTTAGACTGAACCAGTGAAATTGTCTATAGTTGAATCATTATTTTCTATTGTAACTGGCGAAGCAGTCATTTTCGCACTTTGACTGTGGAATTAGTGAGTGACTCCACTAAAATAGCCCTCAAACATTTTTGTGAGATTTAAATACGACCAGGTGAATACTGGTACTGGGAAACCAGTAAACTTCACTGATTTAACCGCAGAAACGGAAGTCCACTAAGTGAATCAGTGACATATCACTAATTGTCAGTAACACACTTCTGACTGTTTCAATCAGTGATATTTCACTGGAAATCAGTGAGATTTTACTGGTTTATTTTCAGAGAGCTCCCGTGAAGCTATTTCTACAGTGGTGATTTCTTGAAAAATGTTATTCTCACACTCTGACAAATTCAAAAATATAGGATGGTTCGTTTACCGAAAATTGAAACCACATGAAATTCTATGACCCTCCCGGTTCATTAAAAGACGATATCGCGAACTGACTGGTTCGAAAGTGTACAGTACACCACCTTGCAAAAGATAAAGGTTCATTGTTGAAGGTTTCTCGAGACTTGGCAGGACAATAGCGTATGTTAATTCCCCGGGCCTCTTAACTTCATAGCAACCATAGTATGTACCATCTTTTCTTACACGATACACACGTGTAAGTTTACACACAAACCCAGGAATGTTGGATTTTGCCTTCTAAAATCTAACCAATAACGTCTCAATGGTGGTCTCGAACTTTGTAGGATACTCTAAACTTGACAGAACTTTAATTAAGCCCATTAGCCGACGTATTACTGTTCATAAATCATTCTTCTCTAAGTAAGAAGTTACCCGCTGAGATGGTTAGATAATTAAGGAGGATTAATTTTTCGTAATTCTTGGCTTAAAAATGGTTTATTTTTATACACATACATGGGTTAAATATATGGAATTGCAATTTTTACGTAGAACCTTAGATAGGGGACCCTAGATTCCGTTTTTACCTAGAAAAGTATGAAAAAGTCTTTACATTTTTCTCATGGTCCTGGAATTTATATTCCCATGAAGAAAAAATTGATTTTTAAACTTTCTCTCTCCTGAAGAAATTTGAAAGTAGAAAGACGCACCTTTTTAACCATATATTGTCCATTTTATCATGGTGAAAATCACGAAGCTACCGTAATGATCGCGTCTAACTAGCTTTTGTTACACTCGAGTCCCGGTTGAAGCAGGCTCGATTTACGCCTTCCGAGAATTGCTGCAGCGGCAGTTTTAGACTGAGAGTGTTGCCCTTCGGGGTCGAGACGAGGTGGTCACCCAAGCGTGAAACACGAGTAGCGTAGGGACAAAGGGGCGGTGCGCAGGTGAGTTATTGCATAATACACTTACAGTCCGGCTTCTGAATAAGAGTGCTCACGAGACTGTGTAGACGAAGGAATTTCCGAAAAACGTGATACCCTAGCTCTCTACTGAAAAGCTCGGTTGCTCTTAATGTAAGCGGGTCTCTCAATAAGAGCGCTTCGATTCTCCTTGATGTTTCTCCTTCTTATCGCGCGTAAACGTTTATTTCATTCGCGTAACTCACTAAAATCGAAACTGGCTATTGCTAAAAAACATTTCACGGATTTATAATTGAAAAACTTTGCACTTTTGATTATTATTGGTTTTAAATCATTGCGTTGACAAAATGGGATAGTGTTAAATCATCAAACTCTGCTGATCGCACTTATTGAGAAGACTTGAAATGAATTCGGTGACATTCGAAACGAGTACGTTAGTGAG
>NC_046661.1:121946261-121961451 GCF_010883055.1 Belonocnema kinseyi
GACAAAATGGGATAGTGTTAAATCATCAAACTCTGCTGATCGCACTTATTGAGAAGACTTGAAATGAATTCGGTGACATTCGAAACGAGTACGTTAGTGAGGATACTGCTCGATCACTGTTTAGGGGCAGCGCACTTATTCGGAGGCCTCTTATTGAGTAGCCTCTTATTAAGAAGACTCTTATTGAGAAGCACAACTGTATTAGTAAACTGTTCACATGCGACTGTCTATTTACATTCGGACGGGCTCGATTGAGTGTCAAGGCTAACGCAAGCAATGCCTCGAAACCGTACTTCATTCGAAACTCCAGTGCTATTAGAATTAGTTTAAATTTGAGTTAGTTATGTCCCAATATTTTTTTAAATCTTGCAAAAGGCAGGGAATTTCTGTAAGAGGCGCTTTGAATAACTGTCAAGGATAATAAATTATATATTTTAAATTGGTTTATTCTGTGTATAAAAGATTGTATGTTCAAAATTTTACAATATAAGACTCGGGTATTTGAATGTAATATTCTTATTAGTGATTTATTTGCCATTTATTTTTTTTCTGTTTGACTATTTTTTCACCAACTTTTAATTAAGAGTTTCATTATTTGGTTGGAAATACAACAATTTTATTCAAAAGTCGTAGTTTTTCTTGGAAATATCTACTAGTACATTATTCGTTAAGAATTCATCTTTTTTTTTTTTGTAGGAAATTCAATTATTTGGGTGAAGTTTGAATCATTTTTTAAAATAAGTAATATTTTCTATTGAAGATTCATGCTTTTAATTAAAAAACCATCTCTTTGATTTAATTTTTGTTTTGGAAATTTATTCTTTTAATTGAAGATGAAACAAATTTGTTGAAAAATCGTTTTATTTTGGTTTAAAATTAATTGTTTGACTGAAAGTTAAGCTATTTCATGAATAATTAAACATTTATTGTTTTTATTCCAAAAATTACATTTTCCATTTCGAAATTCGACATTTCTCTTAAGGATTCGTCTTCTTCGCCTAAAAATTCAACAATTTGGTGAACATTTTTTTTTCAATTGGCTGAAAAATCGTTCTTGTTAGAAAATTTACTTCATTTTTATAAAATTCATCTGTTTGATTTGGAAATTTAATTCTTTAAAACAAATCTTCTTCTTCATTACAAATTACAACATTTAATTTATCACCTAAAAATGTAACTTCCCATTTTTGTATGCAAATTAATCTGTTCCTTCAATATTCGTTTTTATTAGTAGAAAAGTAAACTATTTGTTAAAATGTTCTCTCTTTTTGTTAAAACTGCAAGTATTTGATTGTAAATTAACGTTTTTGTTAAAAAAATTATATTTACGAATTGAAGGTGCAATCCTTTTACATAAAATTCGTCTTTTGGCTTAAAAGTTCAACAATTTGGATTACATGTTTTTCTTTCTTGACTGAAAAATCTGTATTTGTTGAAAACTGATATATTTAATCATAAAATTTTTTGGTTAAAAGTGGACCCACTTTGGACAAATTTCTTTTCCTTGGTTTCAGATTCATTATTTTAGTTAAAAATTCATCGCTATTAGAAAATTAAATTACTTTGTTAACATGTTTTTTTACTGCAAATTAATCTTTTTACTTAAAAATTGAAAATCAGGAAAACAATTCAACTATTGACTAAAAATGAAACTCTTTTGTTGAAAATTCAAATATGTTGCTGAAAACTTATCCTTAGCAGTTAAAAATTTAACTGTTTAATATAACTCAGTCAAATTTCAACCAATTATAATTGACAAAATCTCATTATATCGGGACTTGGAATCGTTTTCACAATAGTAATAGAAAACGATTATTGGTTTTAAAAAATTTCATTAAATTTTTGTAAACGTTGATAAAATTCATAATTATGAAATATTTTCGATTGTAGCCTCGTGATTTTTCACCGTGCTAAAATAAACAATTAACAAAAAATGGCTTTTGACCATAAAATCAGATTTTGTATTCGTATAAGAAATTTCGTATAGGACACTTTTTTAGTTCAACTACACCTACAATTTCGATGTTTCGTGAAAAGTATATTTTCACTGCTAAAAAAGTTACCTGAAAACATATATTTTTTCCGGGATACCAGGAAAAGTTCTCGCATTTTTGTTTGACGCTAGACATTCCGCTTCAGGGATTCTAACTAGACATTTTAAATTTCAAATCAAGAAATTTTAATTATGGAAGTTTGAAACTCCATAATAAGTTCAAAATTTCCAAGCAAAGTTTTGCTTAAAATTGTAAGAATATTTCAACAATAATGTTGATTTGTTTATTGAAAATTTTTCGAATTTTGTGAGGAACTAAATTTTTAATTTTCCAGCTTCGAAATTTTGATTAATAATAATAATTAATACTTCACTATATTTAATTATATATAATTAACTATATATAATTGAAAACGATGTTTTTTCGTGGATCACTTGTGAATTTTTTGGTCTTAATATCGCCTCAGATTGCGATAAGAATTTTATTACTTCTGAGAGAGCAACATTACGCCTCTATCGACTTTAGTATTATTATCGCGACTTTTTTTTTTGAAGAATATTGCTGGCCAGGTTAATATTGTATGCACATAGTTGTACATGTCATGTACTTTCAAGCTCATTCTGGTTTCACGAACTTTCTCTCACACTTGAAAATTCATACTCCACAAAGTACAAAGCAATTTGAATTTTGGTTTAAATAATTCTGAAACATTAATTACGTCCAACGATATAAGTAATAAAATTTCTTGAAATTATTTTTTAGTTTTGGAATTTAGCAGGAACACGAACCTATGAATGCTCTAGATATCGATAAACGTTGATAACGGGTACCTACATCCCAAAACGGTATCGCTTGCTTTATTTTTGTTTCATTCTCCTCTTCTTTCCCCTGTTTTCAAGAAATTTCCTCTTGGTGCCCTTTTCTCGTTTTTTACTTAAATTGGAGAAACGAGAAAAAAATCTGCCTCAGCCCGGATTTGAACCGAGAGCGTCACTATTCATGAGGAGAACGTTTAAACAAGAATGCCACCGAGCAATTCAACTATTCTTTTCTAGGTTCATCTTTCTGGAAAGAAATTACTCCTTTTGAATACAAAATTCAACTATTTAGTTAAAGATAACACCAATTTTATCGAAGTTTAATCATTTTTGTATAAAAAGATTAATTTTTTTTTAATAAATTTTTTTGAAAAATTTATATTTCTTGGTTAAAAATTTACTTTATTATGGAAAATTTTACTATTCCGTTAACAATTCATCATCTTCACTTGAAATGCGAATTGTTTTGCAGAGAATTCGTTTTTTTTTATTATAAGTTTTTTCCTTCTGGTGAAAAATTCATCTTTTTTTATAGAAAATTCCTTTTTTTGGGTTGAAATTCATATTTTTTCATTTAAAATAAACTTTCTTGCTGAAAAGTCAACTATTTTGTTCAAAATTCGTCGTCTTGGTTGAAAATAAATTTGTTCTTGAAAATTTATCTTTTCAGTTTGAAAGTCCAGTGTTTTCGAAAACATTAAACTTTTAAGACTAGAAAATCAAATCTTTTGTTGAGCATTATTCTCATGTGGCAGAAAATTGATCTTTTTGTTTAAAAAGGGAACTACTTTGTTGATAATTAATCTTTTGCCGTTAAGGATTCGTCTATTTTATTGACAAATTATATTTTTCGATTGTACTTAACTGTTTTTCATTTGAAAGTAAAATATTTTTTTAGTTAGAATTCAACTTTTACATTTTTTATTGAAAATTAACTTTTTGTTTGAAAGTTCATCTTTTTTGATTTAAAAGTAAACTATTTTTGAAACATTTAACTCTGAAGCTTGAAGCATCGATTTTTATGTTAAAACCCCATTTCTTGTGTTAAAAATTGGATTTTTTTTGTAGAAAATCAATCTTCTTATGTCTTTTTAAATAAAAATTTAATTAATAAATTTTTGGTTGAAAATTTATATTTCTTCGTCGGTAATTTGTCCTTTTTAGTCGAAAATTAATCTTCGTGAATCAAAATCCATCTTTTTGGTTGAAAATTCAACTATACTTTTTCAAAAGTAGAACTACTTTGTTATTATTTTTTTTTTGGTTGCAGATTGATCATTTCAGTTAAAAACTCATCTCTTTGATTGCAAAATTAATTTTTTTGTTGGAAATTTGTTTCATATTAATTGAATATGATACCTACAGTAATTTTAATCAAAAATAATTTTGAGAGCATTTTCGGTCAGTGAAGTCTGGAATGACCTAAAAACAAATCTTGAGTAATTTCTCCTAAACTTGCTAAAATTTGCAAATTAGAAATGCACTTTTGAAATAATTATTGATTGAGAATGATCCATTTGTTTTTCATGAACTTGATAAACGTTTCTTCTATCGGATTGCATGAAAATTCTTATATGAAAAATGTTATTTGCACAGAAATAGATATATAAATAAAAATAACATACCAAAATGTTAATTTAAAAATGACTTATTTCAGCGAAATGCAAATTTATTTATTAAAAAGAAATCATTTGCTTTATTCGAAAAAATATTGGTTCGTAGAAATGAATTATAGGTTGTTTATCTCATCGGCGATTTCTTCCAATGTAATATATCAATCATTAATTTCTTAAATACTTTCTTAATGTGTATATTTATTTATTTGATTACAATAATCGTGTCCACTCCTAGCATCTGATAAATATATATTATTAATTCAATGAATAATTTTTTGTCTGGAAAAATAATTATTTCACTCAAAAAACAAAAATAATAATAAATTACTTGATCTACATATAATTGGGTAACTTAATGGAAAGACGTATTTTTCACTTCAAAAACTTGATTTACGCTGGATCTTGAATTGAATACCGGTTTCGAGCTGTCACGCTTCACTGAGCAGCCAGTCCCGCGCTCCCCTCATCGTGAAACCACCGCGGCATCAATTCTCGGAATGCAATAAATCTAGACTGATAAAATTCAAGTTCCAGTGTAAATGAAATTATGACATTCCAAAGAATGAATTGCTTTGAGTGAAGGCATGCTTTTTTTGCCTTTTACGAATATTTATTCAACTGAAGTAATCAAATCCTTGATACAAAGAAAATAAACCAGAGAAACGCATTTACTTGGATCAAGTTATTTTTGTTTTTGGTGTAGTGCTGATTATCAATTCCAAAAATACGAATGATAGATAAGGTTGAGAAGAGAAGCTCTGATCAGTGATGACAATTAACATGCTTCAATAAGAGTCTCTGTCTGATGATATTACCTTTGAAAGAGCCGCCAGACCTGAAGAACTTTGTCAGTCCCAGTTAGTCTATCCTTGTTAGCATTGGACTAATCAGCACGCGTGTATGTTCATAATGAAGAGCGGACTCTGAGGTCAGAGTTCATCTCTATAAAGCGAAAAGCATGAGCAAATAGTTACCCAAATATTCAGTGACGTAAGGACACTCGAACGAATTACGTAACAACTTTCTTCGAGCTACATAAATCGAGCTTCTATATGTACTTCACATTTGCATTCCAAGTAATCAAACTCTTCTCTCTTTTATGGGGTTCTCAAGTCTTACGACGATAGATAGAAAAACGCCGCAATCGCAAAAAATTGCACTCATAAAAATGTTTGTTTAAATCGAAAAAAAATTCATTCTTTGATATAGAGTCGAAAAAATGTATTAATTATTTAAACAAATATTTAATTTAATTAAAATGTATTTTATTAAAACACACGAGTAAGGAACTCCTCCCCCCCCTTTTTTTTGCCTAAATATGAACTGAGATGATAGAACCCACTCACAAAATCCAACCTTTTTTAGTTGAAAAGTCTATTATTATATTTTTGGTTCGGAATTCAACTCGTTTGGTTAAACATCCTACTATTTAGTTGAGAGTACATTTATTTATTTTGTTCATTTATTGGTTACAAAATCATCGTTTTAGGTTAACAATGCAACTTTTTGGTTAAAAATTAATCTAGTTTGGTTCAGAATTCAACTATTTTTTTGAATATTCTACTTTTTTATTAATTCCAAATGTTTTTTATTTTAAATTAAAATATTTGTTGGCAGAAGGATTAATTATTACACTTTTGTTGGGAAATAATCTTTATTGTTTTGGTTAAGGATTCGTAATTTAAGTTAAAAATTCAATTTGGATGATTTAAAATTATAAACTTGACTTTTGATCTTCTAAAACATCAAAAATAATTTTTTTTAAAATTTTAAGAATATGTGTAGAATATGTGTAAGAATGTGTAGAAAAAGAATAAGGAAAACTTTAAATTATTTAAAAAGATCTTTTCAAATTTTTGAAAACAATCAAAAATAATTTGAAATTTTACAATATTGCAAAAATTTGTTAATAAACAGTAGACTTTTGAGTATTTTGATGGCAATAAAATATCTTTCTTATCATTTAAGGGAAAATTTTATTTTATTTTTCATTTAAAAAAAAAATAATTTCTAGAAAATATTTTTAAACATTTTAAAACCAATGATTTCCTTCAATTTTAAAAAATAATATATATATATATATAAATAATAGATTTAAAAGTATTGAAGGGTACAAAAATAATATGAAACTTAAAAATTTCAAAGGATTTTTCATGTTATAAACTTTGTTTTAAGGTAATATTCGAAAGATTCCAAAATATTTCAAAAAAAAGCTTTGCATCCGAAGCGGCACTCTGTCGGGTTTAGTTTCCACCACTATCAGCCCAAAAATCGGCACAATCTTCGAGTTTTAATGTATTTGGTATTTTGTAAATTAACTTTTTTGCTGAAATTTTGACGCGCTAGATATTAGAGTTGGAGCCCAAAGTCGTCGCCCGTAATTTCTTTTCAAAGAACCTATTTACGAAAAAATCCCTAAATTATTTAATAAAAATAATCTGAAAGATTATGGTCTTTCGAATTTAGCGTTATGGTAATTTTCATTCCACACATTGCTTATGAATAGTTAGAGAGCAAGACATCCCAAAAACGAGGTTTTTTGGCGTCCTTTGTTAATTTTGATGTTATGAAAAATCTTAAAGAATTCCTAGATATTCTTTCAACATTCTTTGATACAATACATTCTTCGAAATTCTAATATATTTAATATATTACTTTTTACTGCGATTCAATTAAAATACATTATCTTGAGAACAAATGAAAATAAGAAACCGTTTAAGGCCATGTGATGAGTGGATCACGTGACCAGGTTCCTACCTTACCGCCACTTTTTTTATTTTCCAACTTATTATCACACAAAACGCCACATGGAGTTGAAAATTTGGGATACTAAATAAGAAGCACTAAGAATGGTAGGTCGGGTCCTAAATTTGTATAATAATGAAAAAAGTTATTTGTTGTGAATAATATTTTTTGCTTTTTTCATAATTATTGAAATTTAGGACCAGACCCACCTTTCTTAGTGCTTCTTAATTACTATCCCAAATTTTCAACTTGATGTGGCGCTTCGTGTGAAAATTTCGAATATTCGAATATTTCTGACTTTAATCATTTTTAACGCGTGGGAGGTACATCAGGACAAGGGGTAGAAAAAAAATTATTCATTCGATGGCAATGATATTTTCTGCTTAAGAGCGATTGTATCATAAATTTAATTATTTAACTGCACTCCCATATTAAAAATGCGCATTTGGTGATACTAAACGGCTTCCTATCTTCATTTTTTCTTTTGGCTCTAACTATTGATATACAATTTTCAGGATAAAAGTGATCATATCCTTGAATTCGGAGGACGTCAAGCTTTTAGATTATTTTTATTAAACAATTCACAGATTTTTTTTAGCAAGATGCCATCAAAAGAAGTGAGGGGCCCCGACTGTTGACGCCGATTTCAGTAAAATTAAAAAAGTTGGCCTAGTTTTGCTCAGTTGTTGTAAACCTGAGCGTTAATTAAATATTGCGGAAAAAATGTAAATCTTTGAAAAAATAAATCCCTTTCAGTGCACTCTCTTTCTGTGATAAACGAAGTCCGCATCAAAGTAAAGACTTTTTCGTCTCTTTTAATTACTCGACGCTTTAGTCTTCAGTATAGAAAGCAGCACTCTGCCAGCTGGACCGTCTCGTAAACTGCATTTTAATATGAAATTATTAATTACTTTAGCAGAGTAGTCTTCACTCCTCATCCCTTTTCTTTGTTCGTCCTACTTCCTACACCTACTCTTACATCCGCAACTTTAGCAACTCTGCTTCTTCGATGAAACGCCCAGTTTTTTCCCAAAGAGCCCTTCCGGGTTCCTGGGAAGAGGGGCGTATCTCTAGCTTCAGATACAAATTATTTTAGGGCCGGTCAGTGTTCAAAATCATATGTGTTTCCCAAGCGATACCAAGGTCGAACACATCTGGCGAAGCAATATAAATGTGGTTCAAAATTTTAGGAGGGTTTTATTTTACCGGGGTGTGGACAAAGTTCCAGAACTGCTTTTTTACAGTAAATTTTTTTAAAGTATTTATTGTACTTTATTCATAGCCTGGGTATTTTTAATGTTTACGAAAATTTTTTTTTAATTGTTGGAATTTTTAAAGCCTGAAATTTCGCATATACAATATTTCATAAAATGTATACAAAAAAATTAATAAATGGTTACTGATAATCATGAATTAAAGCAGTAATTTTCATTCAAATATAAGATTTTGTCCCAGCAGGAATTTGAAGCAAAAAAAAAGTCTTGAAAATTTGCAAATGAGGATCCTTTAATTTTTAATATGTACACTTTATAATGATGTAGTTCTTGTGTGTTTTAAAATAATTTAATTTGGATGATTCATAATAATTAAAAACTTTATTAAAAATATGTGTTTAAAACAATGCTTAAATTGGGATGATTTTGGAGATTTAACAATTTTATGAAAAAAAACCTTTTTGGTTAAAAAATCAACTGTTTTGTTGAAGCCATCTTTTTTTTCTTAAAAATTCAACAGTTTGACATTGTTTTCCCTTCTTGGCTAAAAGACTTTATTTGCCTACAAATTTAACTATTCTGTTGATCATTCGTCTCTTTTGTTTTAAAATTCATTTCTTTTTGTATAAATTTCATTTTTTTTTTGGTTGGAAATTTGGTTATCTTATTATAAATGTATTATTATTGATAAATGTATTTATTTTGTGGGAAATTCGTCTTTTTTGTAGAAAATTAATCCTTTGGTTAAAAATCTTGTTGAAAATATTGATGTATTTTGTTAAAAATTGGATTTTTTGTTTGAAAATTAATCCTTTTGGTATAGAATGTAAGTTAATTTTTTGTTGATTTATGTATTTTGTTGAAAATTTGTCTTTGTGACAGAAAGTTAATGCTTTTGATTGAACATAAAGCTATGTTATTGAAAATGTATTAATTTTTATGAAAATTTGTCTTTATGTTTCAAAATTAATCCTATTGATTGACAATTTGATTATGTTATTGAAAATGTATGTATTTTGTTAAAAAATCGTCTTATTTTGTAGAAATGTAATCCTGTTCATTATAAATCTTGTTAAAAATGTATGTATTTTGTTAAAAATTAGTCTCTTAAAAAATGTATTCTTTTAGTTAAAAATGTAACTATCTTGTTGAAAATTTATGAATTTTGTCGAAAATTGTTCTTTTTTGGCAAAAATAAATTTTGTTAGTCAACAGTGCAACTATTTAGTTGAGCATTATTCGGCTTTATTTAAAGATTAGTCATTTGTTAAAAATTCGACTTGTTGGCTAAATTCAACTCTTTTTTATTTTAAATTAATATATTTTTCTTGAAATATCAACTATTACATATTTTGTTGATACTTCATCTTTTTAGATCAAAAATAATTGTTTGACTAAAAATTGATCATTTTAGTTAAACATTCAACTGTTTGGTTAAAAATTAACTTTTTCGTCAAAAATTCTTATTTTCTTGTTGAAAATTCGTTTTTAAATTGATTTTTCTTTTAAATGAAAATATAACTGTTCCATTTTCGGTTAAGTATTTTTCTTTTCAAGCTTAAAAATTCAATTACATATTTCGTTAAAAATGTTTATAATTTTTCGAAAATCTGTATTTTTTGGTGGACAATTAAACTTCTTAGTTGAAAATGTAACTGTTTTTAGAAAATTCGCCCTTTGTCATGAAAATACAACATCTTTGAAGAAATTTTTCTTTATTACCTAACAAACCTTTCTTGGTTGAAAATTTAATTCATTTGTTAAAAATTCGTCTTTTTTGGTTGAATCCAACTGTTTTTAATTTAAAATAAAAGTATTTTTTGCGGAAAATAACAACTATTACATTTTTTATTTAGAATTCATATTTTTTGGTTGAAAATTCAACTATTTGTTTGGAATTTCAACTACTTTGGTAATTGATTAATTGACGAAATATATTCAAATAGAAAAAATTATGCATGCTAGAGAGGTTGAGGGGGGTGTGAATTACCGACCGTAACAAAGGTGGGTACGTCGTTTAAAGTTTCAGGAAACAACTTCACTTGATTTATTCACGAACCCTAAGTGAGCGGAAACATATAGAAGCTTTAATGTGGATAAAGTGGATGAATGAATTTGTAGATTATTATACGAAGTTCAAAGAACATTTTTTCCGAAGATAGGGGTTCTGCATAAAAAAATCTTGAAAAATCAAATACATGTTGTATCAAAAGAATTGTTTCAAAAACTCATTTCTAATATAGTAATAAAAAGATCGGTTATTCTAAATCAGATGACTGTCTCTTTGTACTTGTCTCCCGTCTTCTTTTATTTGCCTAGCCTTTAACCTTTTTTTAAAATCTTTTTCTCCCTAACTTCCGCAAGTAAAAAGTTTTGAAACGCAATAAAATAATAAAATACTTGTTTTTTTTTTTAAGAAAAAGCCCTGAAATAAAAATATTTGCAACTTTTTTCATCACGAAAGTACCAATCAAATTTATTCAAAAAATGCAATTTGCGATTTGTAAGCATCCACATTCTATTTTTTAAACGGTGATTCCAATTTTAAAGAATGTTGTTTCGCTCTCCTCAAAAATTCCTATTTTGTTGTTTGCCGAGTTATGTACTACAAATTAAATTACAAACTATTTTTTTTAATGCTCTTGGGCGCGCTTATTGGGGAATTAATTTTTAATGCATTTATTTCTTAAAATGAATGTATTTAATAAAAACGCACAAAATACGCATAAATACGCATAATTCATTATAGGTAAAATTATTATAATTAACATTTCATTATTATACAGCTCATTGACTTGCCTTGTTGAAAAGAGACATTCAATCATGATATGTTCGTTAGTGGTTCTACAAGCTGCCTTGTGAGTGGTGTATGTATTTGCAGGTGTCGTGATTACATCAGCTCGTGCGGATTACTACTATGGCAATTTAGCATCTCCATTAAACGGAAGCAGGGAATAAATACAGAAGCTTATTTAATTCCACACAATTAATTTAAATATACAAAAATAGGTAGAGGCTTTCAATTTTTTATTGAAAAAAAAATTACTTACAATTTGGAATAATAGATCAAGAAAAGGCGATGAGTCAATACGTTTTCAGGACCTGAATGAGACAGTATTTCTTTTAAATAAAAACTAAAAAATATTTGATTTTGTTTACATGCAAGTTATTGTTTGATACAATAGCCATTTAAATTTAACGATCGATCGTTAAATTATAATGTTTTTTGTGTAGAATCAAATTAAACTATCTAAACTATTAAACTATCAATTGTTCTCGTGGAAAAGATTTTCGCAAGAAAGAAAAACCTTTTCGGAAATATAATGTTTTATTCAAACATGTACTTTTTTGTACATAAATGTATATAATTTAACCAAAAAATATAATTAAATAGAAATAGCTATTTTTTCTTGTGTATTCTTGTGTAGAGAAGTAAACAAATTAACAATGAAGTATAAGTTTTTGTGATTCAAAAATTTGTTTAATTTTTCATTATAACAATATATTTTTTACTTTGTTGTAAAAATCCATAAAGCGTTATAGAAAACTAGAGGATTTTACTTCTTTGTGTTTGGCGTCAGAAAAATACGTTTGATTTTACGTGAATTATTGTCGAAAATTAACAATCTTTACAAAAAATACAAAATTTCACAAAATTGAAACATTGGAAAGCTGTACTAAAAATTATGCTGTAAATACTGGTAGTTTATACTTTTAGAATCCGCATCAATGTTGCGACTTGTACGTCACTGTCAATTTTTGTAGGATATGCAATATATACGTTTCTACAAGAAACTACCTTTTTTTTAAGATGTTATTTATTTTCCAGAAGAATTTGATGTTCATTAATTAAGACATTCCAATGCATTTTAATGCCAAAAAACCTTTATTTAAAAGTTTGCATAGTTTATTTTACTATATATTAACATTCAGTAACACAGTCATAACTGTTGAATTAAAAATAAAAGCGATGGATCCTATTGAATAATGATATTATATCTTAAGATTGCTGGGAAAATTTAAAATGATTGCTTATTTTGAAAAAGTAATATTAAGAGATATATTTAAAAGTTTAAAAAAATTTGATCAATAAATAAAAATTGGACAGTTGTTTATTTGGAAATAATTCGAGGAAATTTAAGGTATATTTAGAAGTTTTAAAAAGATTGTAAAATCATTTAAGACTTGAAAAGATATAAAAACTGTTTAAAAAATGTAGGTTTTTGCAGATTTTGAACACAAAATTTAGAAGTCTCCTAATTATTTGGTAAAAGTTTTATAGAATGAACTTTTCAAATAGAAAGTTCTAGAAACACTGAAAATATTTTTTTGTTTAAAAAATTAATTTAAAAAAATATTAAAAAATATTTCCAAAATATGCAAGGAAGAATGTGAGATTTTAGGACAGTGTTTTAATCTTGCAGGATTTTCAAAAAATTGTAGCAAAAATAGAATTACAAGAAAATAACAAAAATGAATTCTTACAGTCAAAATTTTTTTATAAATATACGACTATATGTCTGAAGAATTTATTTTATTACTTGATATTTAAAAAAATATGGAAAATTAAAAATAGGGCAAAAACATGTTTTTAAATTTTATTTTCATTTAATTCCACGCAGTATATTACTTAAAAAATAAACAGTAAGAAGTACATAATTGCTTTAATAATCATTAACCATTACAACTAATGAGTAACATCCGTCTTGTTTTAGAAATAAGGCTTCTCAGCTTTTGATTAAAATGTGGCTGCAAAACCTGTAAATTCCCGTAGATTCTTATAGCTGTAAATTCTTGTAGGAAATTAAAAATACAATAATATACAGCAACATACAAAAAAGTACGAAATTTGAATGAATAGTAGAAAAAAGTTATACTTTTCTGTGAAGATGTTTCCACCAGAGTGTTTAATGCGAACGGTTCTTGCGTCAAAGAATATCTTTTAATTTGAAAAATTACTTGAAAACCTGTTTGAGTTTTTACCTTGGCTACGCTCAAAAAAAAATGTAGTTGAATCAAACAAATTTGTGTTGGTTCAACCATAGAATATGGTTATTAAATGGACAACAAATTATTTTGTAGACCAAACTAAATTTGTTGGTTATTTTTAACCAAATATTTTGTTAGATGGATTATTTGGTTGATACAACAAAACAGGTTTGTTGGTTCAATGAAATATTTTTTTGAATCAAGCAAATTTGGTTTAACTTAACAAAAATTTCATCTATGTCCAAGAAAACAGTTTCTTGGTTCAAGAAAATGTTTTTTCTGGGTGTAGCAAAAACTATTTTATGATTCTGGGATCTGGACCCAGAGACGTCAGTATAAATATTGGTAAAAGAAATCTCTCTAATAGAAGAATTTCTTCATTGCCAACCCATCTAGTAGGATCATGAAAAACACGTTTGTCGACATTCTAATCGAAATAATTGATTCTTGTCTCATCGCTCGTGGTCCATAAACGCCATATATTTGTTCGCCCGTAGAAACTCTGGCTCCATCATTTATAGGAAGAAGAGATCGCGTTATTTATACGGGGTAGATTTTATATACTACTCACATATCATGCGATCACGGTTTGCATTTCTACTCTATTGGAAGCGTCATTTACAATTTGCAGGCAGAATCAATTAAAATATTGCCTTTTCTTCGATCAGTTTTTTTTTAACCCTTGCTTGCACATCCACCACGGTACATTTTTGGATGTAGATTGAATAAAAATTAAATTTTTTCAGTGGTTATTTAAATCGATGTTATTTAGATCAATTCTAAGCAAACAGTGCATTTAGAATTAATTTAAGATTTTTCGTTGTTAAAATATTCGACCTCAAAGTATACATACGTCGCGGACACACCCATCACGGAAATAAGACTGTGGTTTACCGAGCCCCAGATACGGTTGCCTCAACCATAGTATATGAGAAAACATGGCCTGGCTATAGATACTGTTGCTGCATCTATATCAGCTGGTTGCGTTAATTTGTTCATAAATCAAATTAACAGAGCAACTCGTCTATGATAACATATTCTCCAGTTCGAAGGAAATAAATGGGAAAGTTGATAATCTCAAAGTGAAGCTAAACTAAACTTGGGGTGCGAGTTTTCAATTTAGAACTTTTAAAACAGAATGGCGTATCCGTGATCTCCAAAATAGTCGAAATTCTTCCTCACTGGAGAAATGGGCAGTCACGTATGCAATAATATTTTAATGGCTGTAACAACCATACCTTTTCTTTCCGTGAAGGGTACGCAGATGCACAGCATTAATAAATTCAGCTCTGCGTGCGGATATTATTAATTTCTTATCAAGATATTTAATTCATGCACGTGAAATGTTTGAGTAATATTAGAATTAATAATAATTCAATTAATTAAAAATTTCGTGAGGTCCGCTAGAGACAGCCGGTACATTTCTTTGGTGTTTTGTTTTTAAAAATTGTTCAGTTCTTTTGGCTTTCACTTTTGATATGCATTCATCTAAATATTATTATTACACCATTAAGCCATTTCCCTTTCGGGGTAGGCGTGACTCACTCGGCAGGGGAAAGGAGTAGTGTGTGGAAAGGATAGAGATTTTTCAGATTGATCCAGAATTCTCGTGCTATTTAAGTAAATAACATGTTTGTTCCGCAACACTGCTCCGACCCAGGTTGCTGATCAATCTCTCTGGTAATCACCCCAAGCGAAGAACCTCACGAAGCCGTTATGTAAGGTTCCCCACTTGGGTCCATTAATAGCCAAGGTCTTTCTTTCAGGCGTCATTCACTCTACTGACACTCTTTTTATTAACTATTTGCCGCCAT
>NC_046661.1:121961551-122012599 GCF_010883055.1 Belonocnema kinseyi
TATAAACTACACGTGTTGGAGTCATAAAAATTCGACTCAAGAGATAAATTTATGTCTTCAAGACATAAAAACTTGTCCCAAAGACATAAATTGAAGTCTGGCTCCGTCTCAAAACTGAGGAATGCTCAAGTCGAACTTTTCGACTTCAGCATGTCTTGATTGGGGGCAATTCAACTCGAACTCAAGTCAAAGCATTTTTATTCGGGTATGTGGCTAGAAATGCATCTTTTTTTGGTTTAAAATTTAACTACTTGTTGGAAAGTTTAACTTTTTCCGAAAACTTATTTTTCTTAAGATTTTGTCCCTTTGGTTAGAGATTGATACTTTATACGTCAGGAATTCAACTATTTGTTAGAAAAATTTGTATTTTCTGGAAAATGCGTGTTTTCCCGAGTAAAAATGCTTCGACTTGAGTTCGACTTGGTTATGCCTTGAGTTTGTCTCCAAGATATCGATGTCTGGCTGCGTATCGAAACTGAGTCGAGGCATAGGCCTTCGTCTTACTTTTATGGCCACGACAGGTAAAATGGCATTTATTTGTCTTAAGTCGAGCCTTGTCTTGGCTAAGACGACGTTTACTTGACTCAAGACGAGCCTGGTCTTGGCTGATATTATCGAAAAAATTTTGGCTCATAAATGAGATTAAAATTGATGAATGAAGAATTTGTAATTATTAAATTAGTTATTTTTTATTTAAAAATTCAGAATCAGTGGGTCTGAAAGAGTATTTATATCTTTTTTATATATTTAATTTTCTTAAAAAAAATAAAAATTGTAACTTCCTAGAAGGATCTCCTAAGCCGTAGAATTACCCTTTTCGTTAGGGCAGGTATACGTTAGAAGTTATAAACCACACGTGTTGGAATCATAAAAATTCGACTCAAGAGATAAATTTATGTCTTCAAGACATAGAAACTTGTCTTCAAGGCATACGTTGAAGTCTGGCTCCGTTTCAAAATTGAGACCTGCTCAAGTTGACCTTTTCGAATTCAGCATGTCTTGATTTGGGGCAATTCAAGTCGAACTCAACTCGAAGCATTTTTATTCGGGCTGGTCCAAAAATTAGTTTTTATTCTTGAAAATTAATCGTTTTGATTGAGGATTCAAAAATCTTATTAAAAAATTGTCTTGTTTGGTTTAAAACTCAACTGCTTTCTAAAACATTAGGTTTTTTAGCTGAAAAACTTGACTCATTTGTTCTAAGTTCGTCCTTTTGGGTAAAAAATCTTTTTCGTAGAAAATTTAAATGAATTTATTCCTCTATTTTTATAAAAATTACCCTATTTCCCCTGCTATTGAGATGATTTTGGCCTGGGAAGTCTGATATTTAAAAATATTGTTAAGCCCTTCGAGAATAAATGTATTCTGGAAACAAAGATATAAAATCTAATATCCAGAATTCTCATTTCTCTTCAGATGGTTATCAAAAGGCTGTCTTCCTGAAAATTGTCTTCCGAAGTTTTTATGCAAGATCTTTTCTCTGCGATTTCTTGTCATCCCTGCGTAGTGCTTTTGCCTTTTGGTTATTGTTATCCAATTTTTATTATGATTTTAGCATTACCAATTCCTATCTGTTTCCACATGAATAGTCCGCTATGCGACAACCGGAGAGACTTAACGCCACCTTCACAGCATAAATATTATGGCTGGGATATGAAGCCGTGGAATATACAATGATGTAAAGTCGGAATAGAGTGCTGTAGAAACTGAAAAGAATGCTCTGAAAGCCAAGTATGACCATGAAGTAGTGCTAGAAACAATTTTTATTTTCGGAGACTGCAATTTTAATATCCATTATTTTTAAAAAAGAAGTACAGTCATTCAGAATTTGAAATTTTAGTAAATTTGTATAAATTAGTATGTTACTGGAATTTTATTTCCTAACTTTAAAAGTATACACAATTTTAAAATCCATTATTAAACTTAAATTAACAGTTTTTCACATTTTTCAGAAGCAATTATTAAAAGAAGAATAATATGAACAATATTCAGAATACAATGAAAAGGAATTGAATTTTTAAATTAGAAGCAGTGGCGTAATCGAGGCCTGATGGCGCCTAGTGGCACCAGGTTACTGGTTTTAAGGCCTGGCGGCGCCAAGCCACTTTTTTGTCAAGCTGCACATTTTTCCTGTTATAGGTCATCCATAGACTTCGTCGACAATTTTTGACTTTTTACTCCCCCCCCCCCCCCCCCCCCCCACTGTAATGTAGCTGTCAACGTATGATTTGAAGCCGAAAAGTGTGGCATTCTCAAAAAGAAAGGTTAATTCTTATTCAAAAAAGGTTTTTTACCTAAAAAGATGAATTTTCAACACAAAATAAAAAATTAGAAAAAAAAGTTCTCAACCAAACATTTAGCTGGTAAAATTTTCAAGCGAAAAAAAATGAATTTTGTCGAAGACATTTGAATTTTTAACAAAAAATTTACTTTTCAAACAAGAAAGATAAGTTATTTAAAAAAGAAGGACATAACATTTCTATGAATTTTTAATCTAGAAAGATGAATCTTTACAACATAGATAAAATTTTCATCAAAAATATAAAAAGATGCATTTTCTATCGAATTCTCGAATTTTGAAACAAATAAGATTAAAGTTCAATCAACTATTTGAATTATCAAGACACAAGGACACATTTTTTAGAAGACAGTGGAATTTTCATGAAAAAAGTGCGTTTTCAAAGTTGAACTTTTGAGAAACACGATTAATTTTCTACCCTCGAAAAACGATTATTTAACAAAAACTTTGAATATTTTACCAAATAGTTTAATTTTTAAACAAAAAGTTGAATTTTCAACAAATAACATTAATTTTCTGCTCAAAGAGACGACTATTCAAGAAAATACACGCATTTTCTACCAAGTAATAGCTCAATTTTTAACTCATACAATGTACATTATAAAGGTGCAACTAAACGTGAAATAGTTACGGTTTCAACAAATTTGTTAAATTTTCTACCAAAAAGATTAAATTTTTAAGTTGAAAAGACGACTTATCTACAAAAAGGTTAAGTTTCAAAAATATGATCTTTTTAACCAAAAAGTTTAATTTTTAATTAAATTGTTCAATTTTATAGCTAATTGTTTATTTGTTCCAAAACAGATTAATTACCAACAAGGACTGTATAACTATTGATATTTCAACCAAACAATTACATTTATAACCAAAAAGTTTAAATTACTACCACGAAAGTCGAACTTCAACGAAATATACGATTTTCCATTCAAAAAGTTAAACCTTTAAATAAAAAAGATAAATTTATAACTACATATTTAAAATACTAACTGAAAAAGATACATTTATCGACAAAAATGAAATAGTTTAATTATCACTTTAAAAAATTTATTTTCAACTAAACATGAAACGAATTTTCATCAAAATAGTTCAATTTTCAACCAGAGTGATGAACGATCAACTAAACAAAAAATGAATTTATAACACAGTGGTTGAATTTTTGATAAAAAAAGATCACTCTTAACATTCATTTGCATTTTCAACATAAAATTAAATTTTCAACCGAATAATAGAACTTTCAATAAAAAATTAACTTTTACCCAAAAATATAGTTGCTTTTTCTTACTGGGTTTAAATTATACATTTTATTTGAATTCATTATTCTGCTGATCGAAACTGATATTTTAATGTGTGCCTTTTTGAATCTGTCAAACCATATTATAGTTGCTTGTCATTATCTATTGGCCTTGTTTTGTTTACTTTAAAAAAATTTTACATAAGTTGATTATTAGAAATCTAAGCCCATATCTCCGAAATGCTAATAAGAATTTTTCATTTTATTTAAAATTGAATTTGCTTTTAGCCTCAAGCTTTGACACATACTCGTAACTGTCAAAAAGGATCCCCATCCTTTATCAGCTTACCTGAGTCAAATTGCCTCAAACTCTCAAAGAACTCTTCTTGCAGAAAGAAGGGGGTCTCTCGAGGTTTAATTTTACGAAATGAATCATTGCAACTAGGATTTTCATTCAAGGGGTCATATACATTTTCTACAAGTTTTCCGTCAAAACAAAAACAGGACGACCAGGCGATTCTGGGCCAGGCCATACCTGTGGATTATGAAGACCCCTGGTCCAGTCACTCTGTTCCCGAGATTTCAACAGTGAGATCCTGTATCTACCCTCAATCCCAGGGCAATAGGTTGGATCTACTCAAATTTGACACAGAAATTTCAAGAAAGATCCCTATCCTTTACCTGGGTCGAAGTGCCTCAAAATGTTACTTCTTGCACAGCCGGAAAAAGTGGACCCCTTGCGGTTCAGGTTAACGAAGCGAAACCTTTCAACTAAAATTTTCTGTTAAGAAGCATCTTCTATCAGTTTTCCATCGAAAAAAAAACAGAATAGATTTGTGATCCTGGGTCAGCCTGTACTTGTGGATTACTAAGACCATTGCCTCTACACTGAAAAAAATGTTATAGCTGTTGTAGCTAGAAATATATTGCTGGGGAAATATAGCTGAATGTGCAATAAAGTTTAGGCAGAACTGCAAACTAGATAGCCAAGATATATAAACTGTCTGTCTCCTGCAGACAGAAAATGCGGGAGATAATTCTATCATTATTTGCTAAACATTCTAGCAGTCATGATCAAACAGCTTATTTCCTATAATTAGTTTGCTCATACAGCTAAAAATTCTAACCTAAAACAATTGTAGCATTTGTTTTAGGCCTATAAATTGAAATGCAGTTAAAAAATTTACCGCCTTGCATTAGTTCGCACAACACTGACACCCACCTTTCCGTAAACACAAGAAGCTCGTGCCTCGTGTCGTGTGGCTTGTGAGAGTTAAAAAATGAATAATATATACAGTAATGCAACGACAGTGATGAAACCGATTATAGAAATAAGAGATTTTTTGATTAGCTGTAACCTCCAGAATTATATTGAAGCTCTCAAAGGAAAGTGAATATTCTTTTATCAGTGCGCGTATAGCCTCAAAAAATCTTCTTTTACAACTTTTTTTCGATACGCCCTAGTGTACATATTGATATGTATTGATTATAACTAACTGTTTTCAATTTAAGATTTTTAATAATTAATTCATGTATGTATCTAATACATAATAAAGATTTATTTGATTTGATATATTTTTGCGTCATTATACTTAAAGATATATCGGCCTATTAGCTAGAAAAAATTATAGGCACTTCAGCCAGAAAACGTAGCTAGATAGGTTGTCAAGTTTAGCTATATTTTTCACCTAGAATATCTAGCTGAACTAGGTTAGGTGTGACACCTATACTTGTTTAGCAATAAAAATATAGACATTACAGCTAAATTTTCTAGATACTGCACCTATTTTTTGCCTCCATGAAAATCTGTTCAATACAGCTAACTGTTTAGGAAGACGAAATCCAGCGATACTTTCTAGCTGGGATAGCAAGAATTCTAGGTAATATACCTAAAAAAAATTTTCAGTGTAGAGTCTAGTCTAGGACATCTAGTGTTAGTCTGAGGCTGATCAGAACTGTAACGTTTTTGTGGAATAAAATTCGAGTCCGGCTCATTACCAGCTACTCTGGCTTCAGATAACCAGGCCGAATACCATTTTATTTTATCATAAAAAAATATGGTTGAGCAACGTTCAGAAACTTTTCTGGAAAGCTGATTAGGACCTGATCACGTCCAGGCTATGTCCTCCAGATTAGAAGGTTTAGACGAAGCATTTGATGAGTTGCTGGAAAGACCAGATAGCAACTATTAAGCAATTCTTAGAAACTTTTATCTTATAAAAAGTTGATGAACAATTGATCTGGGCCAGATCAGAAATTAGACTTTAGACTGCTACGATATTTCCCCATAAGGACTATTAAAAATTCACGAATGTTTAAGTCACAAATGTAATCTGAGGCCATTTGTGGGTGAACAGTCCAGTCTTTATAATTACGGCGATGAAATGAAACAATGCAAGGTCTAGTACATAGATCTGATCTGGCACTGGTACCCGCATATCTGCCTACATTGTACAAAGTTTGTTTACGAGTGGAATGCACCAAGAAGAAGCAGACAAGTCATACTGGGACCATGCATCGTTGGCTGGTAAACATTGAACCTGAGGGCTCCGATTGATTGCGGTCGCACGCCAGTCTGAGTCGAGGATTATAATTTACAAACGAAAAGGGACGTACACCATAAACGGCGGCGCAACGTCCGCCGTCATTGAAATCAAGCATCACCCGCCAACAAATGTGCATTCATTAGTGACTCAGGCTTGTAATCAAAATGTACTCGCTCTCAGAATGAAATGATAAACACACATTCATTTCTGCAGAGAAAAATTTATTTGATACAAAACAACTGGAATGAGCTGTTTTCTTTAATATTTAATCCAAACTTCTGATTACAAGAACTTGAACGGACGTAAATATAATTCTGTTCTATCATTTTCCATTCTGTAATTTCATGAAGAGCAAATTTATTAATCAGTGTGCCTACAGAGTCTAAAAAGCTGAAAACCATAATAGAACGTGTGAACATTTTAAAAATGCTCTTGAAAACCTGAAATAGGCTTGGAATTTTTGTATAAGGTTTTGGAAAACCTGTTTTGGTACAATATTTCTCCAATGCATCATTTTTCGTTTGAAAATCGATACCTCCATGTTACAAAAACCTCTCTCAGAGTGTAAGATTCGAACAATCACTTTGATGTTGGTCGTATAAATTCTAAAAAGCCACTTTGCTTTTTGAGTTGGCCCCTCGTTTTGGTACGCTTAAGCAGCAAACAGCAGATGGGTTTAGTAATTAATACTCTCTGGTTTAGTATATTATTTATAATCATTTTGAATTTACTTAAATCACTTTCAATTCCTTTGAATTCTTGTATATGCCTTTTAATTATTTTTAATTCTTTTAAATTCTTTGAACTCCAAGGACTTAGAAATAATGCAAAGAATTAGGAAGAATTCCGATGAATTGAAGTTCAGAATATTAAAATAAATTATGCAATTCAGCGAATTTAAGGAAATTAAAGGACTTGAAAATGTTATGATTTCAAAGAATTCAAAATATATCATCCAATTCAGCGAACTAAAGGTCTTAAGTGAATTTCAAGAATTCAGCGAACTAGAGAACTTTAGTGAATTTCAAGAATTCAGCGAATTAAGAATAATTCAAGAAATTCGATGAATTCTTGGATTTCAGAAAGTTTATACTATTTCAGGTATTTCCGAGTATTTAAGGAATTCAGTGGATTTGTAGAATTGAAGAAATTCATGAAATTAAAGAAATTTAAAGCATTTAGGACATTTAAAATTTCACGGTATACTCAACTCCCGATGTAAAAACCCCTGCGTTTACGATATTCTTAAGTATGAGGGCCGCACTCTCAGCGCATTTGTTGCACCAGGTTGCATCATGCGTCCAAATCAAACAAAAATGGTTCATGCGAACCTGTCTGTTTAAATTTGGACTCCCTCTGTTCAGGATCAAGGTTACTGAGAGACATGTCCCAAACTTTTATTATATCCCCAGTTGTGTGTAATTAAAACTGCGAAATGAATTCAAAAGAATCTGAAAGAGTTTAAATCCATTCAATGCAATTGAAAAGAATTCAAGAGGCTTAAAAATAATTTTGAACAAATGTACCTACTAAACCAAACAGTATTAATTACTAAAGCCTGCCTGCTGTTTGCTACGTATGCGTACTAAAACGGCGGGCCAACTTGGAAATTAAAGTGGGTTTCAAGACGACCACCGTCAGAGTGGTCGTTTAAGAGTTTTTAGAGGTACACTTCGAGAGAGGTTCTCCTAACATGGAGGTATCATAATTAGTGCACATAGAAAATTAAAAAATATCATGTCTCACGCTTTGGTCATCATTTTGGCGGTCAGCGTAAATTTTGTTTTAAAATTAATTATACCCCTCGTTATAACCATAAAAGTGCTTTGTAATGCTTACTTTGTACTTCTTCCGCTTTTTCTGTACCAATAAAAAATTTCACATTTATAAATTTAAGATGAGGGATTAAGAAATTTAGAGAAATCGAGCGTTTTAATTTAAAAGTCTTCAAATTTCAAAATCAAAAAATTGAATCGAAAATTCAGAATTTGCATTGAAATTACGAAAAGAATTTATTGAATAATTGCAGATAAAGTATTTAAAAATTCGTTAACTTTAAATGCAAATTTACAAAATTGTATATTTGAAAATTGAAAACTTTAAAAACTTTAAAAAATCGTACCACTCTAATCAGGCCTGACATTTTAAACCAAAATTATTTAGGGCATACGAGCACCAGTGATTGACGCCCCCCTATAATTTGCAATAAACAATTGAAGCACAGAAAAAAATCATCACAAGAGTAACTTGAACAAAGTACGTTAAACATTTCCTGTTTCCTATTGTTAAAAGCAAATTGAAGAGGATTCTGAACGATAACCATAATGATAGTATTATTTAACAGAGGAAAAATTGTTATTTATAAAATAAAGATATAATCAAAATTTGTTTACTCAACAAATCTGATCCTTTGTCCAAATTTTTGTGCATATCATATCGTACCGAAGAATTTCCTCAATAAATTAAAATCAATCATCAAATTTTCCAAAGAAATTACAATGGTCAATCCGTATCTCGAAGAGCAATTAAACCTATAATTCGGCAAATCAGATGCAGACCGGAAATCATTTATTACGCTTATGACGATGTTTATCGTTTATCGGCAATCGAGCATTTCCTGCCGCCTCTCTGAGACCATATCGATCCCTTAGGTCTTAGAAGAAAAATAAAACCGTTTACAACATAAGGTGTGTGTATACTATAGTTATTACTGTTAACCGGTTTGTGACCGTGCATTAAATGGTCGCATACCGCGACTCTATTAAGGTCGTTACGCGTGGTGACGACCAATTACTCCGCGAACCCAACTCCAGTTAAACCAAGTCAAACTTCATCCGTCTCCACCAAGGGAATAATGCACTCGGTCCACCCACCACTGTCAAAAATTTCTGTAGGAATTTTCAGAGACGCATCACTAAAGCTTATGCGGAAACCATTTTTAAATTTTCCTAAAGATGAACAGATATTCAAAACAGATTGCCAAGATAATTCGCTCATGAACTGAGCTTCTAGGACGTTGCCTTTCCTCGCGATTTCAACACTTTTTTTTCTCTTTCTTCTTCTCGTGCAAATTTTGAATCTTTTTCACGGTTCAGATCATCCAATGCCGGAAAAAAGGTTACTGCATCGTTATAATTAAAAATAACCTTTTGCAGTCCATTTCCGCCCTTATTTTCTTGTCATTTTTTGTTGTCACTTAGGAATTTTAGGAAACTGTAATATATTTATCAAAACATCGAAAAGAGACTTATTTTTCAAAATAATAGGGTAATAATCGAGCAATGCATTCTTCTGAAGAAAATTAATGTAAACACTATATGGATAGCAACATAAAAAACTTTAAATATCTAAGAATTTAAGTCGACATACGTATTGAATTTTTAACAAAAAAAATTAATTTTCAAACCAAAAAGACGAATTTGCAACAAAATACATGAATTCTCAACCCGAGAAAATATGATTATACAATGAAACAGTTAGTTTTTTTTATCAAAAAGTTAGAATATAATCCAAAAATATGACTTTTGAACAAAAAAGTTAATTTTCATAAGAATAGTTTAGTTGTCTACTAGATTGTTGAATTCTCAACTAAATCTGGTTAATTTAGAATCAAGTTGTTGAACTTTTAAAAAGAAAAGATGAATTTTCGACCAAGAAGATCAATTGTCGCCCCAAAACAAGAATTTTAAATAAAATACATGAATTTTTAACTAGAAAAGATCAATGATCAATAAAAACTAACAATTTTCAACCAAAAATGAAATAGTTACATTGATAGTTAAGAGAATAAATTCTCACAAAAAAAAAACGAATTTGAAAAAAATAGTTACATTTTTACCAAAAGAGATAAGGTTTCAACAAATATAATAAATCTTTTTTAAAAATGAATTTTTAACAAAAGTGTTCATCCAAAAAGTTGATTTTTGAACCCGGGGGATTCATTTTCTAAAAATTGAATGATAAAATTTTCGTCCAAGGAGGTGAATTTAAAAAAATATGAATTTTTGTAAAAAGCAGTTCTACTTTTAACTAAGCAGTTGATTTTTTTTAACTTTAAAAGATGAATTTATGCAAACTCTTGTTAAAAATAAGAATCTAACTACCAAATTTTGACCACAACGAATAAAAAGAAAAACCAAAAATTCGATTGTAAACTGAAAAAAAAATTTGGACATAAATAAAAGAGAGAGAGAGAAAAGAGGAAAGAAAAATGAGAAGGCAGCCAACCACATCCCCTTCCTTCTCTTTTTCTTTCTTTCGTCTTTTTTAATTTTATTAACTTCCAATTACAATAAAATAACATTAAAAATGCAAATTAAAAATAAATAAAATTGCATTACCAACGTTTCGGTACTCTGTACGAGTACCGTTTGCATCAATTTGATCAGTTTGCATCAATTTGATTATTGGACGTTAAATAGGATTTTTAATTTGGATTTTGGTCTGATTTAAATTTCTTGCATTTAGATGAATTTCTATCCAAATAGTTAAATTTTCAAAAAAGATGAATTTTCCAGAAAGAATATTAATGTTTTAGCAAAAAGTTAAATTTTCACATAAATAGTTAAATATAAACCAAAAGTATAAAATTTGAAGAAAAAAAGTGAATTTTCAATTGAATAGTATAATTTTCTACCAAAGTGTTGAACCCTCAATCAAACCCGATTAGTTTAGATCCAAACAGTTTCATTTTTAACCAAAATGAATGAATGAAGTTATTTTCAACAAAATAGGTGAATTCTCAACCGAAAACATGATTTTTTAGCTCGAAAGATTAATTTTCTGAAAAGTGAATAATTAAATTGTTAACAAAGGAGATGATTTTTTGAAAAAATTGAATTTTCAACAAACTAGTTCAAGTTTCAATCAAATAGTTGAATTTGCAAAAATTATCTAAAAAGCGGTTGAATGTTGTCCCAAAAATAGGATTGTTCAACAAAAAAAGTTCAATTTGTACTTAAAAGTTAAATCTGCTGGAAAATGTTTTATTTTTTAACAAAAACTTAATTTTCAACTATATAGTTTAATTTCCTACCAGACTGTTGAATCGTCAACCAATAAAAATTAATTGAGACTAAAAAAATTTCATTTTTTTTTTAAAGGATGAATTATCAACTAGAAAATATCAATTTTCATCCAAAATTTAAATATTTATATTATTCGTTAAAAGCATTAATTCTCAAGAAAAAAAAACAAATTTTCAACAAAATATTTCTACTTTAATCCAAGTAGCTGAAATTCTGATAAAAAATATGATTATTTTTACAAAATAGTTGTTATTTAAAAAAATACAACTATGTTTATAACATCATTAGGAAAATATTAATATTGAACTATTGTTTATAACATCCTCAGGAAAAATTGATCGTTTCTTCTACTGACCCCCTTCCCCATGTTAACAAACGACTTTTTACTATGCCCCCCCCCCCCCCATACAATTGGTAACGTAAATGGAAAGCCCCTAAATGTATACTCTATTATCCCACGATTCAGGCCCCATGGGGCATCGCGGGGTCAACACATACGAATCTTCTTTTGGATATGGATTGTCGATGGGGATGTAGAGTGTAGACGATTTGAGAATTGAGACGTCACGGCGAGATTGGATTATATCGAGATATGGAAAATCTTCAAACGAATTCTTTAACGATGAGATCATAAATCATAGCCAGATAGCTCAGTTTTATTCTTATACACTTTATATCTAGCTTTTTTATGCTTCAGGAAATGTTCTTATCCTATTTAAATTCTTCATGGAAATGTCAAGATAAAAATAATGTTATTGTACAACCCAATCACTTAAAAAGTGTTTTTTTTTAAAGTGAATATGGTTAAAAGATCCTTTGACATATTGCACTGCTTTTCTCTAAAAACATTCCTTTAAATTTTAAAAATAATTTTGTTAATCATGATCGAGCAGTTATTTACTTCTAAAATCATTAAAATCCTTTAAGGATGTTGTGAAGATTCGGGAAGATTTTCGAATATTTAAAAGATTTTTCATATCGCCAATGAAATTTGAAACTGTTTCTGTGTCACTGAATCTTAGGTTTTCCAAAATCTTGCAAATCTTTATCTAATTTTCGTGATTCTGAAGCTTTGATTTTTTTATTTGACAGCGTCTTTGAACAAGATTTCCGAAGCGAAAAGTCCCTCGGTCCTGATAGTTCTCGGATAATTTTATAATAATCTAATCTTCGGCAGGATATGCCGGATTTTAATTATTTCTTTCGGTATATTTTATCGTCAATGTAATTTCTTTGTCATCGGGATTCTAAAGATTTCCAAAGAATTCATAGTGAATCCAAAGAATTCGAGGTGAATTCCAACCATTTTAAAAATTCCTTTTCAGAAGAATATTCCGAAATAAAAAATTAAAGGGTAGTCTTTCTGTTCGATGCGATTGATTAGTTGAGAACACAGTAAAAAAAAGCTACCGAGCGGTGAAATTGGTAAAACTCGCGCTTAAATTCTACACAATTTCAAAGAATTTGTATGATAAATTCCAAGAAATTAAAGGTTAATTCAAAAAATTTTAGCAACTCATGGTGAGGTAAGAGGAGCACCTAAACTTGTTTCATCATTGAGTGTACGTTTTTTCGTTTGCTTTGGTGCTTCGGTATTTTTCCTCTTGAAAGGTGATTTGGAATTTGATCCGAGGAGAAATATGGCAATTCCTTTAAGTCCTTCTGGATGTAATCCTACGATTACTGTATGCGAAATAAGGATAGGTACCCTTCTCTCCGAAAGACAGAGGGCCGCGCAAACCATATATGAAAAGTAGCAGTTGCTACTTCAACTGAGGGGGTGGGTAACCAAGCGTTGGGTGTCTGAGATGTGGGTTTGAGTAAGATGGACTGAAAAATTTAGATTTTACAGAAAATAATACTAAACAATTCATGATTTTAAGTAAAAATGAAGAAAAAGCGTTTTTTTTATAAGAAAATAGCCCGTGCTGCACCTGTGGTGGAAGGAGTGTGCGCGCGCCTCGAAAGACACAAGTGTGCCGGCAGACAAAATTTTAATTCGGCAAAATCTGTCGCGAAAGAATGTGGAACTATTTAAAACCCTGTTGAAGACCGTCTTGTGACACTTAAACTTTCGTTTTTGGAAAAAATTTTGGGTTATTTTTATTGGGACATTTAGACATAGAATTTCACCGACTCTGAAAATTTTCAACATCCAACATCGGGATTACCAAATCCATTTTAAAGACGTTTGTTTGGAATATTTTATATTAATTACACTGTTAAAAATATTTGGAATTCTACAACACATCTAGCAGAATTCTACAATGCAAGCGCAAGATAAAATTGCAACCATGGTATTGGAATGACGAAATTGCAATACATGTTTTCTTAGTGTTGTAAATCATAAAGTCATCGTCCGGCATTCCAATACATGTATTCGAGCGTTTGTAAGACGAAAATTGTGCACAAGGAAGTTGCCGAATTAATAGAATTCAAGGAATGCCCGGAGTAGACCGAATTCAAGGAATTCGCAAAATTCACGAAATTTATTAAATTCATAACACTCATGGAACTCACAGGATTCGTGAAATTCACATTTGCAGAATTCATGAAATTCAAGAAACAAACGAAATTTATGGAATTCACGAAATTGATGAAAAGAAAGTATTTCAATAAAATCATAAATATCACGGAAATCGTGGAATTAATAGAATTAAAGGAAATCGAGTAATTTATGGCATTAATTAAATTCACAGACTTAATGGATTTCAAGATATTCAAGGAATTCATGGAATTCATTATATTCGCGAAATTCACGGAATTCATTATATTCGCGGAATTCATGGAATTCATTATATTCGCGTAAGTCATGTAATTCATCAAATTTAAGGAATTCATGGGATTCATTTAACTAAAGGAATTCGATAAACTCACTGAAATCAATGAATTCTCGGAGTTCATCGAATTTTTTGGAAGTTACGGGATTCACGAAATTCACGAATTTCGTGGAATTCTGAGAATACACAGAATTTAAGGACTTCGCGGGACTGGCAGTAATCACGTAATTCGCGGAAGTCAATGAATTCCATGTACTCCATGAATTCCATGAATTTCCTGATTTCCGTAAATTCGTTTGATTCCGTGAATTCCATGAATTCATAAGTTCCGTAGATACCTTGAATTCAATGAATTGCGTGAATTCCGTAAATTGGGCGAATTTCGTGAATTCTCTGATTTTCTTGAATTCCGTGAATTCGTCGAATTCCGTAAATTTCATGAATTCTGTGCATCTCGTGAATTCCTTATATTCCGTGCATAGCGCTAATTCCTCAAATTCCGTAAACTCTTTGAATTCCGTTAATTCCATGAATTCTATGGATTCCGTCAATTCCGTGAATTTGGTTCCCTGAATTCCATTGAATCCGTGATTTCAGGACGTTATATAAATTCAGTTAATTCCGCGACTTCCTTTAATTTCATGAATTCCTTTAATTTCATGAATTCCTTTAATTTCATAAACACGCGCGTTATACACTATACATTAACAAAAGTTTTGGCTCCGTCAGAAAATTGCTTTTTTTCCAGGAAGAAGTGTTCTCAGAAATGATTTATGTACATTTTTTGTTGTTGTAATTTTTCGCTTCAATACGTGTCAAAATATTCAGCTGCTAGACTTGTATTATAAAATTTCAATACATATAAGGTAGCATACCAATGTCAGAATTAGGAAACTACAACATTGTGTATTGCAGCGTTACCTTACGCTTCGGAAATAAACCTCCAATACATATTTTTAACAGTGTATAAGTCTGTATATTGTCAAAAGGATCATATTCACATTTATTAAAATCGGTGCCGTATTATATCTATTTAACTAGAAATTATTTTTAGACATATTTAAGAATTCAGATAATAAACTTGAGTAAAAATGATATTTTTTACAGAAATTCGGGACAGTGACCACCATACCGTTCAAATTGGGTGAAGGGTCAATGGACGAACATTTTTATGAATTTTAAAATCATGTTTAAAAAATTCCAGTTTTATCCCTTCAGAGCTCTAAACACAACTTGTAAAAACAAATTCAAGAAATTCCTGGATAATTTGCGGTTACTTATCATTTCTTTTTTAAAGAAAAAAATAACCAGAGTTTCTGGTTAAGAGAAATTTTATAATTTTTATAAGGAATATTTTGAAGATAAGAAATTCGGTTTGAATATGATTGTCATAAACATGAAAAAATCTTTAATTCATCTTCGCAATTTAATCCTGAACCATTACAAGGAAATTCTCTAAATGCCTAAATTAACCACGCTTCTGAGTATGACTACACGATTCTCACCTGGTCCCGAAATTAATCACACGCCAGCCGAAAAATCTTGATGTTCCGACCTACCGCATTCGTTCTGCCTTAACCATCCAAACGCATTTGGAATCAAAATCACGTGGATCATATTTAACGCATCAGCCAGGATTTAACTGTTGATAATTAACAAAAGCCCTTATTTTTAAATCTTTTCGGATTGTTTTTTTTTTTTTAGACATGATTAATGATCATCATCGACCTTTGAAGAGATAGTGATAGTGCTCTTAAAATGATAAGTCTAATATTTTTTAAATAACAAACATTAAAAAGAAAACGAATATAATTTTATATTCTATTGTTTTCAAAATTATAATAATAATAATAATAATAATATTAAATCTCATCAGAACCGAGCTAACTACAATTATTCAGTGAACTAATTCTAGATTAAATATTAATTTATTTATCCAAATTTGAATGAATCGAAGCATTGTAGAGTTTTTGCGCAATTTTTTTTACCGAAATCATTCATTTTAAAATTAATAATTGTTTAAACATTTTATTATCATTCATCACAATATTCTCTGAAAATAATGCTAGAATGTTATAGTGTTTTATATAATGTTCCAACTTATTATCAACTTTTCATTTAGGTGAAACCAAAAATGAATTATATTTAACATAAATAATTGTTTAAACAAATTATTATTGTTTATAACTACCTTCTTCTATATTGATACAAAATAGTGGCAGTTTTTTTCTGAATTTTTTTACTTTTTGTCCTTTTTTAAAATGTAGTGTGGTTCGAATAATTTAAGTTTATGAGCATAATTGTTTTAACAATTAATTATGTTTTTAAACCTTTTATTCTTTTAATAATGTTAAAATGTTGCGGTTTTTCTGAAATTTTCCACTTTTTATAAACTTTTTCACTTAGATCGAGGTGATAATGAATGCAATTAAACAAAAATAATTGTGTAAGAAACTATTATTGTTTATATCGATCTTCTATATCATGCTGGATAGTTTCGCTTTTTTTGAAATTTTTTTACTTTTGTTCTACTTTCTACTTAGTTAGATAACAATTAATTCAAGTTAATGAGTATAATTTTTTAAACAAATTTTTGTTGTTCATAACTATCTTCTCTTAGAGCAATGCTAGAAATATAAGGGGGTTTCTTAATTTTCAGCTTTTCTTTGACGTTTAATTAAGAACAAATAGTTAACATTAATATTCATTTAAACAAACAGGCTCTCGCAGTAACTACTTTAAAGAAAATTTACGTTGAATACGATCCACATAGAAAATTTCAAGTATATGTTTTATTTCAGAAAAGGACATTAAGAAAAAAAACCGAGATTTTTTAACAAATGATTCTCTTTATTGTTTATTAATTATTTGTTTATCGCTAAAAAGCCAAATCAATGCTAAAAATTCCAACAAAAAACGGCAATTTTCTAGCAATTATCTAAGAGAAGATTTGTATAAGTAATACTAAAATAGTTTATACAATTATGTTTGTTAATTTGCATTAATATTACCTCACCAAGTGAAACTATGGGAAGATAATTAAAAACAATAATACTTTGTTTAAAAATTATTTTTATCAAATTTTACTAATTTTTACCTCGCTATAAGTGAAAAATGCATAAAAAGATGAATATTTCAGAAAAACTGCAACTTTTTAGCATTAACTAAAACGAACATTAATTTAAAATAATCATTTGCTTAAAATATTGTTTTTTAAGATTAAATTAATAATCACCTCACTCTAAGTGGAAAGTTAACAAAAGTGTAAAATTTCAAAAAAAGGCAACTACCTAACATTACTATGGGACAAAAAAGCATTGAATAATAATAATTTTTCCGAACATTTATGTTTGTTAAATTATACTAATTTTCATCTCGCTCTAAGTGAAAAGTGGACACAAAGTTAAATAATTCAGAAAAAACTGCAACTTTTTAGCATTATTTACAGCAAATATTATTAAAAATAATAATAAATTGTTTAAAAGATTATTTTAGTTAACTTTAATTAATTAGTACCTCACTCTTATTGGAAAGTTGAGAAAAAGTGAACAAAATTCGGAAAAAACGCGACTTTCTAACTCTATTCTAAGAGAAAATTGCTAAAAATAATAATAAATTCTTTAAACATTTCTGAAATTATTCTTGAAGCCATAATAAGTCCCAAAAACTTGCAAACCCCATTTTTTCTCTCATGGGTTTTTACCCAATAAAGCAGACTTATGGTGGTGATATTTACAAAGTAATTTTTAAATCGTATTCCATGGCTGATTAAAAAATTTTTAAAAAACATATATTTTTCCATGGAATAAAAAAAAATTTTAAACCACTAATACAAAAAAAGTTCAAAAAAATTTTATAAGGAATTTTGGGACCACCCTAATATACATCGATCGTCAATTTTTGCAAAACCCTGCAGCCACCTAGTACCATAAGTTTGAGTACTTCATTCCCTTGCAAACTATTATGTTTCGAGTACCCTTCTCTCGTTCAAAGGTTTACGGCTATATCGAGATGCTTTACGCGCACTTGCAGGTAAAGGTTGCACGTGTATTTTATGATTGAATGTGAACCCAAAGTCAGCGGTCCTTAATTTTCTCCTTTTTTTATATTCAAAGGACTTGCTGGCATCGCAAACAAAAAATTTCTTTTGTTTCTATATTTTCTGTTAAATTTATTTTGACGTTTGACGTCGTCCATAAATGACGTCACGCTATTAGTTTAATTTTCAACCCTACCCCATTTCATTTAACATTTTTGCATGAAAAAAAATTCAGAATTGATCCTTCCCTCTCTCCCCAAGGGCTGTCCATAAACCAGGTTACCAATTTTGAACTATTTTTATTTTTTGAAACCCCCCTTATTTATGTCCGTGAAATGCTTCCAAAAATTATCTGAAAGCAGGATGAATCGAGGGATTTTTCAGGAAATTAAAAGAATTATCGGGGAATAAATCCTTTTAACTAAAAATATCTAATTAAATTTTTAACCAAAAATTTGTATTAATAACCAAATAGTTGAGCTTCAAGAGATACATTTTTTATTCAAATGAATGTATTTTTAATAAAATGGTGATGGTTTGACCGAAAAAACCAATTTTATCATAATCGTCTAATTTTTAACCTACGAAGGTGCATTCTCAAAAAAAGGTCAAATTTAAAAAAAAAGATTAAATTTCAACCAAAAACTGCAGAATTTTCAAACCTATAAGATGCATTTTTTATCAGATATGTGAATTTTTTACGCAAAAAGTTGAATGCTCAAAAAAAGTTGTTTTTTTAAACCAAGAAAGATTATTTTTCTTATAAATATTAGAATTTTCATCTGATAAGGAATAAATTTCCAACTAGAAATGGAATATTTAAATTTTCATATACAAAAATTATTTTTCTTACCCAGAAAAAAACGAAACTTCAAAATAAAATTTAAATATTCAAACAAAGACTTGAACATTGAAAAATTATTTCTAACCAAAGTAGTTTAAATTTTAGGCAAGTAGTAGAATTTTCAACCAAAAAATATGATTCTAAAGAAAAAGTTAATTTTCTATCATATTTCAGTTGAATTTTTATAAAAATAGTTCAATTTTTAATCAAATAGTGAAATTTTCAACCGAAAATATAAACCTTTAACAAAAAAGTTCATTTAAAACTAAATAGTTAAGATTTCTACCATATTATTGAATTTGTAAGCCAAAAAGACAATTTTTTTGCAAGGCAGTTTAATTTCCAATAAGAAAATATGAATGTTCAACTAAAACAATAAACAAAAAAATTAATTTTTAAAATATAATTTTACTTTATACCATATCTTTGTTTTTGTTAAACAAAAAATATGAATTCTCCAAGAAATACGTAATAGCTGATAATTTAGCAACATAGTATTTTAATTTGTAATAAAAAACAGTTGAAGCATTGACCCAAACAAATTAATATAAATCAAGAGGATTGTCTGCCAAAAATTTCCAATTTTAACGAAATAGTTAAATTTTCAAACCAGAAAAGATCAAACTTCAATTCAATATATCATTTCTCAACTAAAAATTAAATAGTTACCATTTTAATTTAAAAAATTAGTTATCAATGTGAAACGAATTTTCCACGAAATAGTTAAATTTTTAACCAAGTGGAATTGAATTCCCAACTAAAATTGAAGGTTTTACGTACGGAATTAAATAACCAAAATTTTAATCAACTTTCGTAGAGAATGTATTGTTGAGGGTCAATAAAATCCTCCCGCGAACATTATTTTTGATTAAAAATGGGTTTATAGCATGAAAATTAAAAAAAAAATCAATTACCATTGTGGTCAACAGATTTTTTAAAGTATTATTTTTTTCATGCAATCATTTTTTAAAAAAGTATTGAAAACATTAGTTACAATTTAGCTATAATATAACGTAGTAATAATTTTTTCAGCCGTTTTACATAGAAATTATTCGCAATCATCATCACTTATTGACAGAAACCAAATTTATATGTAATTTAAAAAAAATTTATTTAAAAAAATAATTTCTTTGAATAAAACGTTTGTTATTCTCGTTTATCATCTCCATATCTCCGGAAGCATGATTTTTTAAAAATTAAAAATGAATTTTTTTGCAATCCGCAGCTGAGTCTATTCTAATTAATTGTTACTGAGATATTTAACTTTTGCATCCGTTTCCTGTAAGTTTGATAACTGCTTTTTTTCACTCTGTTTAAAAATCCACATTTCGTTGGTTATCTAGGTATATACTGCCACCCTTTCATTATAAATAAAAAAAATCTCAGCAAAAAAATTCAACATTCAACTTTTTTTTTCCTTCTAAAAATGGAATCGTTAAATTTTCAACCAGAGAGGAATCTTCAATAAAATAGTCGAATTTTTGACCAAACGAAATGAATTTGAAACCAAAACTACAATAATAGACCAAACACCAGAATTTATCATCAGGGAACGTATTTAATGTCATCTAATTGTAAGCTCGTAACAATACTTCCACTGCCCCCCCCCCCTCCTTCTATCCCGTTACCAAGCTTAGTTTACTGCGCGAATAATTTTCTTTTTCTAAAAATTGTACAATGTCTATTTTGCACTAAAAAAAAGTGCACATATTTCAGTACCAGCCTATTCCATAACATTTCCGGAACATAAGTTAGTCAAATATCTACATTGTACAACTTCGTAAGTGTCCCTTCATCTTTTAAGTCATTGTACACTATTTTGTAACCAAATTTCAATAAATAACAGGAAGAGGCTTTAGTTGTACAAAAATAAACAATGAAAAAAACTTTCCAGAAGTGACGAATGGAAGACATTAAGGTTGGATTCTCCCCTAAAAAAACAAAACGCAGCATTAACAGTCTCCCATTCGTCAACGCCTTGTTTTTCACATCTCCCGTTGGAAGACAGAAATAAAAAGAAAGAGGTTAGGGAACGTGTTAATGAAAAATTAGGGTACCAAGGCCCCTTACTTGAAAACTAAACAGTTCGGGTAAGATAAAATCTCGCGGGGTGGCAACTGCCCTGTATATACACGGAATGCATGGCATGCCAGACAGGCAACCTGTTGCTTCCACTTCTCTCCTTCTCTCTTCTTTTATTTCCACAAAACCTCTCATTCTCTTCTTCTATCTTCTACCCTTTTTCTTTCTTTTCTTTCTTCTATCTCAACCCTTGGCTCTGTCTTTTCTTGCCTGTATCCTCATTATCTGTCTTTCTACCCTTCTTCTACGCAGGGCCTGCACAATCTAACTCGGCACACTCTAAATTCAAAATTCAAAATTTCAAGGAATTAGATCATTGCTTTTTTCTAATCAAAACTTGGAATATAATCATAGTTCAACATTTACAGCAAATATTTTTTTCTATTAGGGTAGAGTGGGGTTAAAATTGCCGCAGGGAAAAAGTTCCACACATTATAATATGTGGATTTTTAATGACTTATATATGTTTTAATGCAAGAATTAAAGAAATACCTAATTTAATTTAGACTCAGTCTTATAAAAAGTCAACATTTACCACTTTTGACCGCGCCCTACAAATTATTTCTTATTTTTTTAATGTATGTGGCACTTTTTCCCCGCGGCACTTTTAGCCCCACTCCACCCTAATTCCGTTTGAAAGTGAACGGGAAAGTATAAAGACAAGTATGTCTCTCGAAATTCTAATGTTCTATAATATATATCATTCTATACTGTCTGTAGTCTGTACTGCTCTACCCTACCTTTTCCCCCTTTTCTTTTGCTCTTTTCCCTCCAGCTATATTTCTCACTTCCTCTCTCTCACGTTTTCTCATTTTCTCCCTTCCTCGTACTATACCTACTGCTCCTCTCTTTTCCTTCTTTATCCTTTTCTGCCATCCAGTATCTCGTTTCCTCCTTTTATGAATCGAGCCTCTATGTACGTCTCTTTTACTCTTTACCCTGTGGATAGATATTACTTTGTCAGCGACGTTTTCCCAGCTTATATTCTCCTGATGCCACGAAGGCCTCAAACGTTGCACTCTGTTGCTCATTCGCTCCTTGCTTCTTCATTGCTCTTGCGCTGACACCAATGAGTTTCTCTCTTCCTGTCTGGAACCTCGTCTCTTCCTGTCTCTTCCTGTCTCGACTCTCGAGTCTACCTCTACGTCACGCTGCGGCCTATGCTGACCGAGAGAGACTTTGTGGATTACTTTCTCCTTCTCTACAGTTCTACACTTCTATAGGTGTGTCGTTCTCTTTTCCGATATGCTGGGTCTTCCTTTATTCTTCTTCCTTTACTACTTTACCAGTTCACTTGACAAGGTTTCGCGTTCCTTCACCGAGCTACTGATCTCTTGATCCCTTCTCGGTCTTCATAGAAGAGAGCGGTCATGGACATCACTATTGTATCTTCTTTTTTGCTTCTATTCAAACTGGTTTCGACTGTTTCTAGGAAGTGAAGTAGTAATGGAAGCGGGAGGTCGCTCGACAAATATCGACTGAATGTGGAAATTGTTATGGAAAACGTAAACTTAAACAAAATTGAACAAACCATACTCCTATAGATGAAAAATTTGTTGAACAAAACTTCAAGAACAACTAAAAAAAGGAAATCCTACCTTCTTCTTATTTTATTCTAGCAGTTTTATCGCCTTTCATAATGCGCAGCCTAAAGTTTTTTCTTTTCTGTCCAACCAGATAATTGGTGGGTAAAATTAATAAAAGTACCTAAGATCTTCAAGATTAGGTTGCCTAGTCTAGAAAAAAGCAAAACTTAAGCCTTGGCATTAGCTTGTCATGCAATTATTTATCGAGAGAGTAAGGAAGATATTAAGCAAATACAGAATATTGGATCTATAAGGTTGGGTTCAAAATAAAATATGGATATCAAAATTGGAACTATATGGAAAAGTAGTGTATTAGGACCCTGAAAATCTTTTTTTTCATAGCTTTTGTATTTTCGGGTATGACAATTTTTAAATTGTCTTGAGATGTCTTCAACGTCTCTTCCCTTTTTGTCAGCTTTTTGGTTAACGTTCTTTAGACGATAATTTATGTTTAATTGTTCAGAGTTTAAAAAAATAATTTAATCCACACACAGAGAATAATTTTGGGAGATTATTTCACGACACTGCTCCTTGATTTCATCACGCTTTGGCGCGAGAAGTGTTTGAGCTTTTTCTAGTAGTGATAATACATTTTAAAAACTTGTTAAGACTATCAAATCATAAATGTAAGCATAGTACATTTAACAAATTTTGAGTTCATGTATTTTTAATTTAAATTTTCTAGGATTATCAAATTTTTTGCACTATATTTAACCAGTAGAAAAGCATCAAACACCTGCAAAATTCTTTCATCATTCCTGTAGAGTGTAGATTTACACATTATTTTTTGAAAACAGAGATCCATGAAACATAATTTATCACCGGAGACCATTTATAAAAAAATGAAAAAATTGGAATACACGAAAATGTATCAATCGGCACAAAAATTAATTATACTTTTTCAGAGTCCTCATACAGTACTTTTCCATATAGTTTTGATTTCGATTTCTATCATTTTGTTTTTTGACCCACCCTAAAGAATTAACTATAATGACTATTATTATTTAACAGAAAATGTTATTAGACTTTCAAATTTTCCTTCGAAATAAAGACATTGATTTCGTTCAAAATCCACGTTTCACTGTGGTCACATTATTTCTATCATTTTTTTTTACCTCTTGGGCATGTTCTGAACATGGTTGTGATGCACGGTAAGTATGTGGTTAGTAAACCGCAAAAGCATCTAAACAAGGATCGTATTTTGTTTCCCTTCCATGCAAATAACTTCAGTTTTAAAAGAGTTTTAAACATTAAAAAACTGATACTAAGACCTTCATTCATTTTTTCATACTAATTTATATTACAGTATTTTGAATTTATAAAAAATGAATCCTCGTGATGGTTCGTCCATATATTACATAACATTTTTTTGCGATTTTTTACCATCTCTCGGCCCTTCCAACGATGCCTTAACATTTTTAGGATTTAACTTTTGGCCACCCGCCACCGAAGCGAGAATTTTTTGAAATATCAACAATGCATATGTAAAATTTTGCTTTGGCGGTTTACATTAAATCTACATGTTTTGAGACCCCCTGAGCCAGAAAAAAATCGTATAGGAATAACTTTCGGATGATTGAATAAATTGGATTCTCCTTTAGCACGTTTTTTTGAGGTCTCAAAAGAAATAACTAGTTCGTTAACCAGCTATTTTGGATGGAAATTCAAAAATTAAGATCATTTTCAAAATTTTTGAGAAAATTTTTTTAAGATTAAAAAATTTAATGTACCGTAATTAATATTAATCAAAAGCTTAACAAAAAATGTCTTACTTTTTTCGATAAAAGGAAAATTATTAGAGTTATAGTATCTTCAAAATCCAAAAAAAAATAAAATGAACATTTTAAGTCTAAAAACGCATGATATGAAAAAAAAGTCTAGAGAAGAAAAATTTTAATTTTTGAAAATCCTATGAGATTATTAAAATAACTTTTTTTTTTACTTTTTGTCGAAAATTCACATTTTTAATCGCTCCAAAGAAATCTCATTTTACGGTCAAACTATGTAATAAATGAAAAAATGAATTAACTAATATTGTGTGAACCCTAAAAATATCTCGGAATTTCTTATTAATCAATTTCGATAGGACGCGCATTTTTTATTCTATTCGTATAAATAACATTAAGAATAAAAAATTAAATTTTTAGACTAACGACACAAGCTACGGAAAAAATAACGAGACAACTTATTTATCCAAAAAATAGCTATAAATTTGCCATTCACGATTGTTCGATCGGACGCGCATTTTTCGTTTCATTCGTAATATACAACATTACCAAAAAAATTTAATTTTTGGACAAAGGAAACAATGTCCGAGAAAAAAATAATAAGACAAAACTTGTTTATCCAAAAAAGAGCTACACACTTGTTATTAATTATTTTTCATAGAATGCGCAGTTTTTGTTTTATTTGTAAAAAACAACATTAAAAATTTAAAAAAAATGGTTGGACAAACAACACAAGCTATGCAATAAAATGAATAGACAAAAGTTGCTCTTCCAAAAAAGAGCAAATACACATTCAAATTCTTTATGAATAATTCTTTGACAGTACACGTAGTTTTTCTTTTAATCGTAAAAAAAAATTCAAAATAAAAAAATTAGATTTTCTGTAAACCGATACAATGTAAGAATAAAAATTAGAAGGCACAAGTTGTATTCCCAAAAAGGACATAGAAATTTGTCATTAATACGTTTCAGATAGGATGAGTAGATGTCCTTTAAATCGTAAAAAAAAACAAGATTAGGAATAAAAAAATTAAATTTTTGAAAAAACGACACATGAGGCGAAAAAAAATTAAAAGAAAAAAGTTGTTTAACCAAAAAATATCTACAAGATTGTTATAAACTCTGATTATAAAAATATATTTTAAAAAAGAACTTTTTTTAAATAGTATTCACGAGCTACAATAACATTTTAATTAACAACCTTTCTGGACCGAATAATATCTACATATTTGCCCAGAAAATAGTAAAAATTTGCAAATAAAAAATTTCCTATACATAATCTTTTATCGTTTTCTTTAGAGAAATTTATTTCAACTTTTCTACATTATTTTTTAAAACCCGTTTCAACTGTTATTGTTAGTAATGCTTTTTCTGCATCTTAGGACTATTTCGTAGTGACTGCGTTATAGAATATTTTCACGTTCAAACAAATAATAATTTCTGATTTCGCTCTACCCTCTTATATTATTTTACTTTTTCTTTAATTAATAAATTTAAAAAAGGTTACATAATATTTTTCGAACGCTCCCCCATCGTAATAGCACCTCTTAAACCCTCTTAAATACAAATAATAATGAAATTTTTCTTTTCTGTTCTAGGTAAGTGATCATTATTAATAATCGACAATAAATCAGTACAAATAAATGTATCCCAGTCAGTAGCAGGATTCCAGGAAGAACCCGGAAAAAAGCAAGTAATTTATTTTGGTCTCTTCAACAGTTCTCTTTTTTTTATGGAAACCCCATAAAACCGTCGCAATTTTTAGAATAGTTTACGTTCGCATCGTTTAGATTCATTATCAATATTTATCTGCCTTGCATAATATGTGTTTCCTTACAACATTAAAATAGCGAATTGTAAAAATATGTTTATTCGTATCCAAAAATAACTGATCATGTTTACATTTAAAATGTATAGATAAATTCTTTTATAGATAAAACTGCAATAATTTTTTTATTGCTGTATACAAATTGTTCTTTCAAGTTTTTAACTGCAGTTCTCGTAAATTTTAAACAACACTTTCCGTAATTATTTCTTTTTTCTACGTTTTTAAATTACTTTCTTTCTGTTAACAATCTATGGAATTAAGGAGAATATTTAGAGTTTTCTGTACAAGTTACCTAATCTAATAAACGCTTTCCCTGCAGTAGTTAATTTTCATTTTGTGAGAAAAATTTAAAATTAAAAATGATCCAATTGTACTCTAAAATAAAAGTGACTGCAGAATTCTATTTGCAATAAAAACTACATCAAGAGGAGCATTTTTTAAATAAAAAATTGTAATATTATTATTACGTTTTATAGTCCACTTTAAGTATAAATTATACATAATGATAATATAAAAAAGTGAACAAATAATAATTTTAACTTGATTTAAAATTATGAATTCAAATTTTATTAAAATCTACCTTATTTGCGAACCATTTGTTATTCGATCTAATTACTCTCCGAGAGTAGTAGGATAGTATTTTGACAGGTTCTTAATCTTTTGTCCAACGTCGTACTACATTGGACTCGAGATTTCTCCAAAGCGATGGTTTATGCAAATGTTATAAAAAATGATCCAGCGATTTCGTCGCGTGCAGATAGTTTTTCCTTAACATAATGAAGAATCATCCATTACCCACTGGTCTGCCCATCATTAATTCTGCCCGCTCTTACTTTCTTCTCTTCATTTTTCACTACAAATAAATAAACAAGTGAGCTTGCGGGGGGTTTCTTAAACCTGAATATATGCGTTAGTCGGAACATTCGATCCCCCTTGTAACGTTTAGGAATTCCTCGCGGTGATCTGTGATCTAAAGATCTCACGTCTACTGGACCATTCTCTCAGAGATATCCATCCACAAAAAAGGCTTATATTATACATTCAATATACTTTTTCTAGAACCAATTAATTATTTTTCAGACTTGTAAAAAATGACAAATCAAAATTAGATTTCCAAATTACACTGGAACCTGGATATAAGTATGGTTTCAGTTATGGCTGGCTGTAGCCTTGAACATAAATCCAACGAATCCAAATGTAAACATCCAGGGTCGTCTTAACCGTTTTAGTTGAAATTGGTTTTCTGGATACTTAAAAATATTTCCATAGATTTCTAGTGAATTTATAAAAATAAATTAAATTAATTTTGAGGAGATTCCTGGCAATTGCAAAGATTTGAAGAAATTGAAAAGTATTTCAAGAAAATTCACAAGGATTTAAAGATTTTATTCAATCTTTAAGAATTTCAAGGAATTCCTAAGATTTCTACGGATTTTAATTTTTTGTTTGTTTAATTTGATGAATAAGTTTAATTTAAATTATAATCAATGGCTTTTAAATGATTTTTGCATTTTTAAATGAATATTTATTTTCTTCCACAGATTTCAAGGTATTTTGAGTGTTTCTAAATTATTTCAATAGATATAAAGAATGTCAAGGGATTTATAAGAATTGTTCAAGATCTTCAAATATTTCAAGGGATTTTTAGTGTGCTTAGGAAAATAAATTAAATTAAATTTCAGGGAATTCTTATTGATTGCAAAGATTTTATGGGATTTTATGGTATTGTAAGGAACTTCACAAAGATTCAAGGATGTTATTAAATTTCAAGGTATTTCTAGGAATTTTAAAGATTTCTCGTTGGGGTTTAAAAACAAGTTTTTTTTTAGAGAAACTTTAAAAAAAGAGACTTTATCAATCAATTCTTATTTGGAAAGAATTTAGAACTTCATTTTAAAGTGCAAAATTTCTACTTTACAAATACCTACGTAAAACGCGAAATTTTCAATTTATTCAATTTTTTAATAATACCTTCCCTCTCAGTGTTAAATGCAAAATGACACTTCTTAGACAATAATTTAAAATATGTGAAACTAAGAATTGAATTTTACTTATTTTAAAAAGGGCTCGATACTTTTTTTACGTCTTTCAAAGATTTTAAGGAATTTCCAAGAATTTGGTAGGATTTCCAAATATTTCAAAAGATGTAAAGGAATTTCAAGGAAGTACACAAAGATTCAAAGATTTTATTAAATCTGCAAGGATTCCAAGGGCTTTCAATGATTTATTGTCGAGACATAAACGAGTCTTTTTTTTAAAGAAATTTAATATATAAGTTCTATTTAAAATTCATTTTTTCTGAAATATTCTGGTACGTTCGAAAGTTACTTGATTTTTTTGGGAATTTTCTAATTTTTGCCAAAATATACTAGAATCTCTAGACATATTCCGAAACGTTTTGAGGTTTTCCGCCAAAAACCGGAAGTTTTTTTTTCAATTTTCGAGAATAATCTTGTGTTCAAAATCGTCTTGAAATTCTGAAATTTTTTGGTCTATTTTGGAAATCTAGGGTATTCTGGATTGATTAAGAATGTTCTAGAATGGTTTTTTTATATTCTTCTGTTTTTAAAATTCTCTGTTTTTAAACATTTTTTTAAATTTTCTTGAGTATCCCGAAATTGCATGAAACTTTAAATAGTCCGTAAGTATTCTAGAGAGAATATATTAGAGCCTGCTAGGAGTATCTGAAAGATTTTTCGATTTCTAAAATTCACTGCCAAATTTAGAATATTCTTAAATGTTTTTTTTATAAATAGATTATAGTTTCAATTAAAAATTCAAAGCTGTTTAAAAGATTGAAATGTCAGAAAAAAGTACTTTCAAAAGAACGACAAGAAGTCTTTTAGACTGAAACTGAATTAGAAGTTTAGATTTTAAAAGTGAACATAGAGTTCCCCAGTGAGTAGTTGTCGATCGAGAATCTGGATCAGTAGGACCTGTTTCTCAAGGAATGTAAAAAGTTCCATTATAGTGATCCCTCACGTGTCCAGTATTCATCCCCAAGGGCTGAGTCTCCTGCATTGTGATCATTACCCACTGATCACTATACCGGGTGATCCTTCATATTACATCTTACATCTCACAAATGGACTCCATTCAACAACGCAAACGTTTTTTCTTTTTTATATCTTTTAACCCCTCCTTCTAGCTCCTCCACATGGACCACCCAGAGTTCTATTTCCTTCTGGATTTTAAAAATAACGAATGAAGATTTTAGTTCCGATATCCTCTGTACTCTATTGTATTGAAACAATGTTCTCATCTTTTCTTATTTCTTATTTAAAACTACTAGAAAACGAACACGTGTGGTAAGCGCGCGATTGTTTTTTCATTTTCATTTCTGAATTAAAATGTCAAATTATTAATACCAAATTTTTGTATTTCATAGTATCTATTATCTAAAACAGTAGAAAAGAAAAGCAAGAACAATATTTTTGTTATATATTGAAATTTATATCTTAACTTGAAAAAATAATATATAATATTTTTTTTACAATAGATAGACAATCAAACCGTTGCAAGACTCATTTCTAAAAACCAATTTTAAATAACACTTTCTTGTCCAAATATTGTAAATATTTTTTGAAATCTGATAATTTTTTTTTTTAATCACACTTTTTCGGCGAAAAATATTAGAATAACTCAAATTGTGCAAAAATAATATTCTATGAAATCTATAGGGATTTCCAGTATAAGTAAAATGCCAACAAAACGAAAAATTGTACAAAAATTTCGAATTTAATAAATGAATGATATTCTGAACAATTTTATGGTTTTTTTTTAATTTTAAAATTTTCACAAAAATAATACAAAATTGTTCCATTTTGTATATCTTCTGTGAAATTGAATGATTTGGTTTAAAATAACCGATTTCTGATAGAAAATCTTAACGTTACCTTAAATTATTCCAGTAAATATTTTCGGAAAAGTAAATATTTTATAATGAAAATAAAATAAATAGCTTTTTAATCAAAATTTCAATTTCCAGCGAGAAACACTAACACAGTCCGAAAATTTGATTATTTTCAGAAATAATCATTGCTTTTAAATCAGATCATTTTTTTTAAATACAAATTTCTTTTATGTAAAACATAAACATAACCTCGAATTGTTAGAAAGTTGTAAGTCTTCTTTGAAGTATTATTTTTTCCACGCAAATTTCCGGCATAGACCACTAAGGTAATCCAAAATTGTTAAAAGATTCTAAATCTTGTTCAAATTATAATCTTTTTTTTTTGCAAATGCCAATTCACGATTTAAAATTACAGCGTAACTAAAATTGTTGAAAAATATACTAACGCAACGAGAAACATAATCCAAAATTGTGAGAAGATTCCAAATCTTTTTAAAATAATAATGATTTTTGTTTGAAAATAACCATTTTTGCGTAAAACACTAACATAACGTAAAATTGTCACCGTGCGTGAATATTTTTTGTTATTTTTTGAAATTGAAAATATTATTTTACCATGAAAAACACTAACATAATCCAAAATTGTTGAATGATTGTGGACAATTTTTAATCTTCATGAAAATTTTTGGTTAACCTTTTGAAGCATATATAATTTTTTATTACAAACGAATTGTTTGAACCCGAGTAAAAATAGTTTAACTTGAGCATGTCTCAATTTTGAGACGGAGCCAAACTTCAATTTATGTTTTGGAGACAAGTTTCTATGTTTTGAAGGCATAAATTTATCCCTTGTGTCAAATTTTTGTGATTTCAACACAAGCGGTTTAAAACTTCGAGTGTATACCTGTCCTAAAAAAAGGGTTATTCTGACTGCCATAAAAGCTAATCTTTGTTAATTATTAAACAATCTTGTATAATTTTATACAATATATATATATATATATTCAATCAACTTATTTACAATTATTATTTTTTTGAAGAAAATTTTTAAGGGTTATACTAGTTCAGACCCACAGATTCTGAAATTTTTAATTGAAAATAACTAATTTATTAAATACAAATTTTGCATTCATCAATTTTAATCTCATTTATTAGCCGAAAAAAGTTCGTGTTAAGGCAGGTACCCTTGAGACAAGTAAACGTCGTCTTAGCCAAGACAAGGCTTGACTTGAGACAAGTAAACGCCGTTTTACCTGTCGTGGCCATAAAAGTAAGACGAAGGCTTATGCCTCGACTTCGTTTTGAGACGCAGCCAGACATCGATGTCTTGGAGTCGAACACAAGACATAACCAAGTTGAACTCAAGTCGAAGCATTTTTACTCGGGAAACTTCATGTACAGAAAGTTTTTGGATTCGCAGATCACGAACTTGGGCTTCAGTTTTCAAAAATTTTAAAACTCAAAATAGTGGATTTAATATGGCGGCGAATAAATTACAAAATTCGTTATGTGGCTTCAACATGGGTTCTTAGGCGTTTTTTGAACTGCTGATTACAAATTCGAAGTTAACATTGTCCCTAAAACTTATTTTTTAATCACAGGACTCATTTTTTAATTTTTGTCCGCTATATTGGATCAGTCAATTTGATTGTTGCAAATTAAAAAAATTTGACGATAAATTTATGATCAGCGACTTTATGCAGTGTTTTATGCTGCAGAGGTCATCAGTTCTAGGAACAGTGTAAACCGGGGGTTCTTATATCAGGAGATCAGTGCATTCATTTACCATAATTATACAAATGATCAAAAAGCAATATAAAACTCGAATCTAATTCTATTATTATGAAAGAATATAGAAATAGTGTACTCAATGGGAATTGCATTTTTATTTAGAATTACAAGATTCCAGATTCTAGTTTCGAATTTGTAGCTCGTGCTCTCCTTAAGGACTTAAAGAATAGGGCCCTCAGAATTCTTTAAATACTTCGAAGACACGTGAAAAGTTTTTCAATTATTTTATTCACAAGTCTCAGTACGTGGACAACACCTCAAGTATTTTAGTGTACCTTTTCACCTCACGGCCCATCCGGCACTTGTGCTCCATACATACAGATACATAATGACCTCACATTATGTATTATCCTAAACTTGAACGGTGAGCGTTGCGAGCACACCCACCGACCACTTATGTAAATAGCCCTTAATTTCTCAAAGGAACACTGCCCAAAGAACTTACCGTGACCTCTAATCTTTTTACCCAGGGCCGCGTCTAGAACCATTAAAAACAGAAAAAAAGAAAAATGTTCCATAAGTGTTGAACAAGAGACATTAGTTAACAACTAGTCCGCCCCTAATTAGCTACGAGGCTTCTACTAGTTAACAGCTATTGTTCTCTTAGATAACCAGACTGAATACAATTTTATATGCTAATAAAACATTTTTTATGAGTATCTGACCTCGACCAAAAGAGTACTTTTTTTAAATTTCATAACAATTTTTCGGAGTGAAAACCATAATAATTTTGTTCTTTGAACAAATTTTTTTCTTTAGTAATATTATAGACACTATTTGCTTTATTATAGTCTTGGTTACGAGTAAAAAACAATTAAAATTCACAACCTTCCGTATTCAAGGAAATGATTAATGGTATCATCAGAAAAGCATGTAACATTTTAATGCAATCTCTGAGATAAAAAATCCGAATTCTAAGCGACAGGCTATGAGAATTTAAAACATGATTTCTGGACAAAAAATAATTTTTGAAACTATTGTTATTTAATCCTCTTTTTTTATAATTATTCATGCAAAATTCGCACTCTATGTTAATTACCCATATAACCGCACGCTTAAAGGATTTGAATAATCTTTGAATCTTGGTTACAAAATCTCGGCCAAGTAATTTGAGGCAGCGTCGTCAAACTAAAAGTTGCTGAACTCAATGTTTCTTTAAAAAAGGAAATATTTTTCTGATAATTAATGAATAGTTATCAGACAATTTGTTCAATTCTTTGATAATATTTTCTTACTCTGTATTTCATTTGAGATAACACTTCTTAATGAATAATTTAAAATATGTGGAACAAAGAATTAAATTTTTATTATTTAAAAAAAGGCTTGATAATTTTCTTCTTTAAAGATTCAAACTGTTTAAAAATTATTTAAAACTGACAAACAATAAAAAACAATCGACTTCAAAATGTTTTAATAACCTTTCTAAAAAAAACCATTTTATGCTGTACAAACTCCTCTATAAAACGCACATAATTAAAAATATGTAGAAAAAAATTATTCTTAAATTTACCCCAACTTTTAATATTTACCCACAAAACTGTTTTTATAAATGCTTATTGTTAATCTGCTTGTAAAAATAAAATGGACCAATAAGAAAATTCTATGAAGTTATTACAACATAAACAATTGTTATGTAAAAATGTCACTTTTTCCATACTTCGAGTGAAAATATTGTAAATAAATAAACCGTTATGGGCCACCTGAAATAGGAAGTTCGAGGTGTCGCCCATCAATCTTTTGTAACCATGCACTGTACTGTTACCCCCCCCCCCCCCCCCCCCCCCCCCCAATCTCGCGATAAGAAAAGGGGGCTTGGGTTGTAACTAATCACTCATTTGTGACCTATCACTCTTCTTTCACCAATCACTCTTCTGAGACCATTTATTGTACTGGCGAATCCCCCTCCCCTCCCCCGTCAAGGAGGTGACCACCAAAGGAACGCATTTTTTAGAGGGCGAACTCGAAAAGGGGGTATGAGGTGAAGACTAATTCAATATCAACTTAGAACTCCACTGAAATAATCTGTTTGCTGATATTGTTTTCTAATTGGAACTACTGTTGCGAATGCTTTTTTTTCATGAGTGTTATTAAATTTATCAAAAAAAAATTAAGATGAAATGGGGATGATTTCACTTTGGAGTACTGACCGGGTTAATTAATTGAGCAAATTAAAGGTTCCCAATGAATGCACATATCTAAGTGGAATCTTCACGATTATACTGATGGTTGCCGCGGCGCTTTCAGAGCTTCAAACTTATCCTTATCAGAGTTTACGAGTTTACTAAATTTCTATCCTCGCAAGAATCGTTACCTTTAATTACGTATTTTTATCGTAACATTTTATCGGAAATATGATTTTTAGCCAAGTTAAATCTCTCGTAATTTTAATGTCAATTCAAATGTGTTGCTATCTAAAAAGAAATAATGCGAATAGAATTGAAGTCCTTTCAGTTATAATTCTTATCGCCGCTAATAGAAATGGCCTATGAGAGTTAAATTTACTGGTAAATTAATCGGGATTTGTCTCTGAAATATTATAATATTGATTTCTAGCTATTTGGAGAACTTAATTTATTTTAAAAGTTTTAAATTAAAAGAATCTTTCATTACGATCTAGATAATAATATATAGAATAACGTAATTCAGCATGAACACTCTATTCGTATTACGTGTCAGAAGAGTTTTAAAAAAATCAAAGGAAAGAATTATGGATTAAAATGATGAGAAGCTTTGGGTGACAAAGCGTTCCGAAACGAGAATCCTATGTTCAAATTCGTATCATTGTTCACAATCGTGTGAGTGCCTATAAGTAGAGATAGGATTCTGGATTACGAGTATTTCGTGTAGCGTCGATTTCTTCCCGATATCCAAGGGTTAATCCAATCTCTAGAAGAAAACAAGCGGACATACAAGAATTGGCTTTAGGTGGCAGGGAAGCTTTTTATTCTTGGAGAATAAATGACATCGATAATTGTACCGGGAATCAAATCCTGAGTTTATGGAGATTTAATTAAAACATATTTCGCATTCTTTAATGATACAAATAAAAGAAGGTTAATCTAGAATAAATAAATTTCATCCAAAAAGGGGTAAATTAATTTTTTGTCTGATACGTGTTTCACATATTACAAAAAAATTTTTGTTTGAAATTAGGTTGCAAATTTGTTATAGAAATATGAATTTTCATGTAATCAAATGGCAATATCATGTTTACATCGGATGAACAATAAATATCAGTAACGGCAAACGTATAATATAAAGATGTTTTAAACTTTTCAACTTTATCTATGATAATGAGTCCATTTTCATAAATCACTTAGATGTTTGAACTTCTTGAGAAAAATCTAGATCTTGTAAAAGAAGAATAAAAGCTTAGCTGCTTTGAACGTCCTCTGTACAAAACGTATCTGAGTTGATTCCTTCCTAATCTATAATAGAATCGCTCCCCTTTCTCACGAATGTGATAGCAAAACTCTGAAAGTTCAGATAAATTCTTTATTATTGGAATGATACTTTTTGAATTCTGTAGAAATTTTCCTATTATTCTCGATTTAAACTGGCACGCTCTTTTCTGACTCAAGAATAGATACAAGTCTAGACATTCCTAAACTGATAATTTTAGATCATACAATCTAATAAGTTATTAATTTCATAAATTAATTAGAATTGAACCTGTCAGAGCCCGAAGACAAATAGGGCAAACTGGCCTTCCCAAACCAATATGCACATAATTTTAAGTTAATTTATCATAATCCTTTGAATTATCATCGTCGTATTACAGGAATTTTGTTTTACATACAGCCTAATGGTAATTCGAGAAAATAGAAATTATGCCAAATATGCATCCGAGCCCCCTTTTCCAGCTTATTCAGGGCAATCGTTACCGAATTTTACTATTATTTGTATACTATTATACCGTTTATAATTATATAATTATACTATTTTTACTATTAATATGAAATTGTTGAGAAAGAAAAGATATCAAATAATAATTTAGAAAAATGAAAATAAGGAATTAAGTTCCTCTACTAAAATTTCAAAATTGTCCAGTATGTGAACGCTAATTTTAACATAGTTGTGCGATGTCTGATGATTCTTCTTCCCCCTAAACTTTGTAAAAAATGTTTATGCCAAATTTTATAGCTCATTTCCTCCTTCGTAATTCTTCAAACATTCTGAGATCCATGAAGTGAGCTCGACATATTTATTGGCTATTTTTAAGCTAACGGTCATCAGAGTTTGTATACTCGATGCATTAGCGGACATTTCTTCCGCGAAACTGTCTGTAAATCAGTAGTGACTAGTCGCACGCTGCGTACAAATTTTGCACTTACGCGATTTACCTTTAGAGTTCAGAGTTACTATTTATATTTATATTATCTAATTACTTTAAACATTAAGATTATTCTTATTAATATTTTGTTTTTGCGCATATTTTTCTAGAATTTACAAATTATTCCTAAAGGAAATCAAGCTATGTGCTTTGATGGAAACTTTGGTGTTCTATTTCGAAAGATTTACTAGCTACTTGAGATTCATTTTTGTAAATTTTTTTGCTAAGTGGCAAACTACTTAAACCTTGTGAGAGATTCTAAAGGTGATTGCATGATGCTCAAATAGAAGAATATTTACAACTTTATATAATTCCAACCAAGCTGCAGAAAATGTATGCACATCTCTCTATATATCATGTATATAAAAGAACATACCTTTTCCGCATAAAGAATATTCTTTTTTAATTTGGAAAAAAATAATCCTAAAATTACTATAAAACATAAATAACAAATTGTAAAAGCAGTTTTTTAATATAAGTGAACATAAATAAAACAAATAAACACAGAAAGTAACGAAAAATAGATAAAACGCATTCCAGTTGGTAGAAAATGAACTCATCCAGAAACGATCAATCATTCGTTGATGGAGGATCAGCGAAAAAAGTAATTAACGCGCACAGTTCACTCTGCGTTGCTACCGAAACTTCCAGCGATGAGGAAGACGATAAATGTGAAAAAAGGGATACAAATTCTAAAACCAATCGCTAGATTTCACCTCTTAGTTGTTCCAAATCTTCAGACTTAAGTGTAATTTGTATGTATATTTAATGTGTATACTTGAATGTTATAATGTCGAGGAAAATTGATTTACGACGTTGCTATATCATGATTGCACATGTCGAGTGACGTGTAAACGAAATCAGTTTATTGAACGCTTAGGCAGATAATAAGTGTGCCGGGAGCCATTCATTCTATATGTAAAGTCAATGAGCCGCTTGCGGTACGAGCAAGTCACAAGTCTTACTGACCGACTGACACCTGTCGTTCTTATTAACCAGATTGTACAGGTGTTTTCACATTTTTTATTTATACTATATTGCATAATTGATAGATATTTAATATTTTGATTAGAGAAGGATTCATAAGTGAGCCTCGGGTTGAAGAGTATTGCAAACTTGTTTCGGATTGCTTCGGATTAATTCTAATCGGTTCGCGTATGAAAAATTAAGGCTCCGGATCAAAGAAGCAATTAACATTTTTTGGCGATCAGAGTAGAGAGATTGAATTTAAGCAACGTTCGGGGATCAGGGCCTCACACTTTAGGCATCAAAAAGTTATAGCCGGTTCTTTGATCCGGAGCCTCAATTGTTCCTACCCAAACCAATTAGAATTAAAACGGAGCGATCCGAAACAAGTTTTGAATCCTTTTCAATTCATCTTAATCCATCAGTCAACCCTAAATTTAATCCGATGGATCCGAGGCTGGCTTATCAATCCTTCTTTATTCGTGCAGGAATAACAACTTCACACCAAACTTATGTCGAACTCATTTTTCAATTCGTGCCTTTAAATATTTTTTATTCGTAGAGCCTTTTAAAATTCAAACGGACTTAATTCAACACTATTCCGAATGAATAATATTGCGCATCTGAAAATAATCTAAATGAATTCCACATCAGTGATTAGATGAGTCGAAGACTCATATCAAGCAAGTTTTAATTCTTTCCAGTCTCTTAAGTCTGTGTGCTCAATCCGAGTGAACCGGAAACCAATCTGAACCCAACTTTCAATGTTTTTCGATTCATTCGTTAATATAAGTTTTAATCATAACACAATTTTTATTCCGATTCAATCTGTCCGTCCAAACCAATAAATCCGAAATACATCCAAAAAGTCTTTTTCAATCCGAATGGATCTATCCCTTTTTAGAAAATCCATAAAATTGTACTGTTTTCAAGTATTTTCCAGAGATTTCCAAACAGCTCGAAATATACCAAATTTTTCAATATTAGTATTATTATATAGTTACTGTAAAGTGTAGCGTGTAATTTAATTTTGAGATGATTCAAAATTTTTATTTTTCGTATTGAATTTTTAAAATCTTTCTATTCGGTTAGTTTGAGTTGGTCGAAAGCATTCCCCATCTGCAAATACATTAATTTTTTGTTGATTTTCATGTATCTCGGACCGTTCTTGAGGTAATTTAAAATGCCAAATTCCTCAAATTTTTATTTTCTTTTTAATTTTGAAAATCTTTTACCAGGTTAGTATGCGATTTTCCGAGAGCCATCCCTCTTTTTCACAGTTTCTTCCCTCTTCCCTATGGTTACAGAAATTAAGAATGAATTCCACCTAATTTATAACTGACTCGAATTAAAAACACTTATTTGTTTTGTTCATTTGTTTACTGTTGTAAAAATGCATTATTACAATTAAGCAAGAAATGTTGCCTCTTGAAATTTGCTGCTACTTGAATTATCGACTTGACGAATCAGGCTCTCGACAGCTGATTCGATGATGCTACCTTAACTGTCAATAGATTTTAAAGGCTAACTGAATTTACCAATATGGTTTAGGGATTACGCATAAAATTGGCGTTACGGATACTCCTGAAGTTTGTCCACAGTAATGTACTTTTTTAATAGTTTTTTTTTTTTTTTTAATAGAAATGTTTAAGTTTGAAAAAAGATTCCTGTCGCAGAAATTTATTGACATAACAAGGTTAGTGTCCGTGTTAAATAATAAAACTTGGAAAATAGTGTATTCAAAGGTACTGTAGACCTCAAAATGCGATGCAAAAATTCATAGTGTTTTCTGTATTTGATATAAAGAATATACCAATCCCAAGTTTATAGCATCTGCCTTTCCTAATCTTGATCAATTATTTTTCAACATAAAGAATATGAAAATTAAATTCACAATGGCGCTTATCCTCGCATATCAAAAAACCTTGGCACGTTCGCATACGGCTTCTGTATCCGACAAGCTTACTGAGAAACAGATAATGTAAATAAATTTTCTGCTTTCAAATATTGAACAAAAACTGACTAAACTTTTTGTGTTGGGTAAATAACAATGAAAGCAGCCAAGAAAGACACCGAGCTTCTGGGTCTGGAATTTGTCCTTCAGCTTCTATTTTCCAAAAGAGGATCGCAGAGTGTAAGGGCAATGGAAACAGGAAAAAAAGGAAGAGCGGAAAACTCCTGGACTTTCATTCATGCTTAGCAATACCGGATTAAATGGAAAGGACCCCTTCTTTCAAGACTAATCCAACTTTGATTATCCCATATTGAGTTAATATGGCAGATGGTTATTTTGTTGGAGAAAAACGATATATATTTTCATAAAAAAGGTAAGGAGGACAGCCTTCATCCGTGCTCAGGTATCGCTAGATTAAATTGAATGAAAATCTTTGGGTGGGATATATTTTTTACGACTGGATCGAAATTCTCTCTGAGAAATTCGTATGGTTGTTTTGGAGAAAAATAGAACCTATAGGTTCGGGCTTCCTTCTTAAAAATGACAGATTCTAGTTTATTACGATCTTGATTTAATCATATTGACGTTTTAAAGGTACATTTTTTGCTGGTGAAAAATACCAGTATTAAACTAGTACGATTTCATACTGAAGCATTCGAGGATGAATAAATTTCTAATTTAAAAAAAACATACCCAGAGGCATCAAATATGATAATTTGAAATAGTGGAATTTAACTTTAGACAATTGGAAATGTCTAAATGATTGAATTTATAAATAATGTTACTTTTGTCACCTTTTTTATCAATTTATTCGAAATATAACTAAGCTTTATGCGATTATTGGTACCGTCACAGTAACTGGGTCATCTACCTTAAAGAATTTGAAAAAGATGTTTGAGAAAAATTTCAATTTAAGAGTTTCATAGTGAAAGTTTTATATTTGTAAAGTACTTGAAAGTTAAATTGATGTCTAATATGTGCAAATGTGGAAGAAACTCCTTTTCTGAAGAAATCAAGCATCTTGTTTTTCACAAGTAATTTGAAAAATAGAAGAAGAGAGCACTACAAAGTCAAAAGAATCCACGTGAAGAAAAAACCGAGACTCCTGAGATAGGAATGGATGAGAGGACAATTTGTACGACTATCTATTTCTTAAATGGACAACACGGAAGTCCTTTTCTTCGTTTCTTTACACCTTCTATTTAATTTAACTTTTTGTAGAATTAAAAACAACTACAGGAAAATTCTACTCGCGAATTTTCTTGAATCATATAAAATTGGATTATTTTTGTTAACAATTGAATTAAATCATAAAAATTTTGATTAACCCATTTTTCTCGGTAAAATTCATTTCCTATGATATTTTCGTCCGAGAAATTTTCTCTAGTCCTGATAAATGTTATTTGGAACTTTCGATGTAAATGTAAATTTCGGGAGATTTCGGTGACGGAAATTTTTAATTAGAACGCAGTCTGCCCTCATATTATCACCTTACATATCGAATATTTGAACCCAACTTTACAACTCTTTTAATCTCTAGATTTTCGATACTTAATTTCACCGGAATTATAATTTCAAAGTATTTTAAAGTATTGGCAATAATTCAAAGAGCCTTAAAGGATCAAAGAATTAAAAATCTTTAAGAATTCAAAGCATTGACATTTTTTTAATTTCAAAGAATTACAGTTTTTAAATTTAAAGAATTCAATTGATTAATAATAATGATGTAGGTAATAATTGACATAAATTAATTCGAATATTTCAATTCGGTTAATTCTTTAAATTATCAAATTTTTTCAATTCATTGAATTCTTCGAATTCAAACAACTCAAAATAATTCAAAACTATTCAAAGAATTTGATGAATTTAGCGATTTCAAAAGTATTGAAAGAATTCTAAAGAATTAGAAAGATTAAAAAGAATTCAAAGAATTGTATGCATTCAAAGATTTGCAAAAAGTCAACGAATTAAAAATAATTCACAGAGTTACGAATTCAGAGCAATGGCAAAAAATTCAAAAGAATGTCAAGGATTTTTAAAGTAGTTAAAAAATCCAAAAGATTTCAAAGAATTCGAAACAGTTTGAAAAAATTCAATAAATGCAAAAGAATTCCAAGAATGAAAAAGAATGTGTAGAATAATATTAATCTTTATGGTGGAAAATTCCTCTTTTCCATACAAATTTCAACTGCACGAGTTGAAGACTCATCATTTTAGTTGAAAATTGATCTTTCCTAGTTTAAAATTCAACAATTTGAACGAAAATGGTTGTTTTAGTAGAAAATTTAACTGTACTGTTGAAAACACACGTATTTTGTTAAAAATCAATTTTTCTAACAGAAAATTATCTTTTTCTTTGAAAGTTAATCTTTTCGTCAAAAAATTCTTCTTGTCTTTTGAAAATTCAACCATTACAGTTAAATAATTATTTATTTTAAAAAATCAAATAATTAAAAAGAATTTAAAGAGTACAAATGATTGAAAGAATAAAAATAAGTAAAAAATTGAAGTTAATTGAAAAAATTTCACAATTAAAAAAATTGTAAAAGATTTCAAAGAATTTCACATATTAAAAGCAATTCAATAGAGTCAAATAATTTAGAAATAATTCGAAAGAATTCAAATAATTCAATCGCATTTAAAAAATTCAAATAATTTTTAAGAATTTAAGTAATTCAATAGCATTCAGAAAATTGAACAGAATTTAAAACAACCCAGAAGAATTTAAAAAATTCAAACGACGCAAAAAATGCACAGACCTTAATGAATTCCAAAGAATTCAAATAATTTCGAATAATTACAAAAAAATTGTAATTCCAAAGACTTCAAAAATTTCCAAAGAATGCAAAATAACTTCAAGAATTAAAAAATTAAGGTATTTCAATAAATTACAGGAATTCTAAAACACTCAAAGAATTCAAAGGAAGTTGAAGGAAGTCAGTGAACTTAAAAGAATTCAATGCATATAGACGAAATTCAAAGAATACCAAAGAATTCAAAGAATCGAAAAAATGGAATACATTCCAAAGAATTCAAACGATTTTAAGAGAGTACAGAAGGATTGTAGGTGAATTGAAAAAAACATTAAATAGAATTCTAATATTTTAAAACATTTTAAAGATGAAACAATTCTTCAAAATTCTTTAAAAAGTATTGAAAAAAAAAAATTATTTTATTTGATTATTTTAAACTTTATCAAAAAAAAATCCTGAAATAGTGGAGAAAGGTGTCTTTAATGTTGTGATATTCATCTGCAACAGGCGAGCTTACAGACGAATGGAAAAGAGAGAGAGTGAATCTTTTTAAGTTCAAAAAAAAGCGAGCTAAAGACACGAAGAACGACACTTGTGGACGACAGGTTGGGATACCCAAGAGCCTGGGATTCCCATTGTTGGTAAAAGCTACCTGTCGCTGCTACACCTGTTCCCGAACGTGTGCCTTATTTTCTATTTATCGGTCAGCTTAAGTACCATTTGAGAACTCTGCTTGGAGAAAACTTGTGCAAAGAGAGGATAAGATCAAAGTCTTCTAATTGGGTTCAACAAACCGAGAAAATATTTGACATTTTCGAGGACATTTTGAAACCTGAATATAACTCTAATAACCAATTATACGGCTATTTACTGATTTCACACAGCAACTATTTTCAAGAAAAATTCTTAGAAAATGGTAAAAGTTCATTTAAATCTCAACTGATAAAAATTTGTATTTAAAATTATTGAACTTTGAATATCGTGAATTAAAAATTGTATTAATATTTTTAAAATCTTGGACATCGAAATTCAAATCTTCTCATAAAAATTTTTTGTTTAAATACTTTCTATATATTAAACAAAATATTTTGTATCTTTATCATGATGAATATCTAAAGGGTGTCACAGAAGTAATTCCTTATCTATGAGTCTTGTGACATTAGTTTCTATCGTTGCAGCAGCCAATTGGGAAGTCCCATGAGTGATTTAAAATACGACAAGTAATCAACTTAGTAGAATTATGACGCGTTGCTGCAACGCTTATGATAAGATAAAAAGTGTTATGAAACAGCTCATTGAAGAGGATGGACTATGGAGACAAGAATCTCATTCATCCTGCTTATCAGCTAAACGAGACAGATAGAATACTTTCTCATTAGAAGAAACCTTGCAACAAAATAAAAAATTTCAACTTTTTTAACCTTCCTAGATAAAAAAAATTGGTGTGGGATTGATAAAGGAAAACATCTGGGATATCGTATGAGAGTGATCTCTCAAATAGCACATTGAAAAAATGGTTTGACTGTCCCAGCTAACCGATTAGCTGGATTTCGTCTTCCAAGAAAATATAGATTGTCACCTAAATTTCTAGATGTTTCAGCTAAATTTGCCATCTAGAAATAATGTACATAAATTAGCTAATTAGATCATTTCTAGATGGCAAATTTAGCTAAAACAGATAACACAGATATATTTTTAGGATATTATGACGTGACACAGCTTTATAATATACACTTCATGCATATTTAAATAAAATAAATTGAATGTATAGTAGAAATGTAGGCAAATTGAAACGATTTATATTCGAAGTATAGGGAAAGTATTGCGAAAGTATGTCTGAGAAGCATAGTTACAGTATTAGGGTGACGACTAGACCGGAAAACGATCGGGAATTTTATTGACCGGGAAATGGCTGGGAATATAATTAAAAAACCAGAAATTTACGTCTGATCGCAGTGATATTCATGTTAGCATTATTCAAATAGTGTTTGTCAATTTAGAAAAGTTGGTTCAAAGTTAAACTTATTAATAAAAATTAATTTTTATATTGAAGATTCGTCATTTTGATTGGAAATTCATATCTGGTTGGAAATCTAACTACATTGTTGAAAATAATTGTCTTTATCTAAAAATTTAACTATTCCATTAGAAAATTGAACTATTTTGCTGAAAATACGTTTTTTTTTTTAAAGAATTAGATTTGTCTCTAATGAGCTAACAAGTATGCTAGTTTAGAAGACTGTTTTTTAATTGTAAACCTTTTTTATGCTTTTCTAGCATACAACATCTTTTCATGAGAAAAATCATCAGAAAAATCTTTGACGTGTGAAAATTCAAGTATTCTTGTTAAATATTTGTCATTTTAGTTGAAGATTCATCTTTTAGGTATAAATAAAATAACTTTCTCAAAATTTAAAATGATTTGTTAAAAATTATTTGAACTTTTTATTTTGACTTTTCAATGATTGAAAATTATTTTTTAATTGAAAATTCATCTTTTTGGTCAAAAATTAAATTATCTAATTTAAATATTCATCATCTTAGTTGAAAACTGATCTTTTTGGTTTGAAAGTCAACTGTTCTAGTCAAATAGATACAATTTTATTTGGAATTTCATCCCTTCGTTTGAAAATATAACTTTTTTCTTAAGTTAGTTTTTTTGTTAAATGTAACTTTTTTATTGAAAACTTAACATATTCCACTCGAATACTGAAAATTATCTTTTTTCTTTTAATATTAATCTGCTTGTCTAAAAATTATTCTTTGCGGTTAGAAATGCAACCATTCGAGTGAAATATTTATCATTTTAGTTGAAAATTCATATTTTAAGTTGGAAATAAAATTACTAGGTTTTTTTTAAGATTTCTAATTTTAATTCAAAATTAATTTCTTGGGTTAAAAATTGAGCTATAGAATTGAAACATGTTACTTTTTTTAAGAGGAAAAGGAATTTTTTTCCGAAACTTTAACTATTTTGTTGAAAACTTATTTCCCTTTTGGAATTTCATTAGTTGAACATTTATTTTTTCAGTTGAATATTTCATGTTCTTAATTAAAGCTTCATCTGATTGGTTGAACATTAACTTTTTTAACATAAAAATTAATTATTTAAGTTTCAGCTGAAAATTAATCTTTTTCCAGTAAAAATTAATTTTTGTTAGTTTTAAAACTCAACTATTTCAGGGGAAGACTCATTGTTTTTTTAAATATATATTTCTGTTTAAAAATAAACTATTCTAACTAATTTCTCTAACTGAAAGTTTAACTCTTACATTTTCGTTGAAAATTGATATTTTTGAGTGAAAAATTCAAGTATTTGTTTCAAAATGTAGTTATTTTGAAAAATTTCGCTCTGATGTGTTAAAGGATATTAAAAATAAAAGTAATAAATTGAAATAAATGTTTGAGTTTTGTGGTATATATGAATATTTTACAGTAGTTATTTAAAGGTTTAGTTTTTTCTTTCTGTTTATGGAAAAGTTACAATTTTTATTTATTCCTAATGATGAAGGGCTTATTTTATTCTTTGAAAGATTCTCTAAATTTGTATTTGGGTTGCTTTTAATCAATAAAAAGTAATTAAGAAATCATACAGTTATTATTGTTATAAACAATCACTGTTTAAATTTTAATTAACAACACCCAAATATTGTTGTAGAGAATCCTTCTAAGAATAAAATGAGGTCTTGATCATCAGAATTAAATAAGAATTGTGAATTTTCCCTAAAGAGAAAGAAAAAACTAAACCTCTAAATAGCTACTGTTAAACAAACAATTTAAACCTGAATAATTTTTTTCTAAAGTGTGCTTAGAAGCGTACATTGGGATTAACAGAAATTAATAATAGATATTTTTTGTCGATTTTATCAATCATTTCAAAGATAGGCAACTTTTGAGATCGATTCTATGTATAGTGTATATCCTTAAGATATCCGAAATAAATCAAATTAGAGATCCAGCAGAATCATCCTTTTCATGACATACGACACTATTGTTAGCAGCATCTGAGATGAATGAAATTCAAATGAGTAAGATGTCAATTGTAACATAAATTGCTTAGCTTTATATTATAAATAATTGAAGATTAAATATTTCATCTGAATAATAATTTGATTGAACGTTTTTATTTTCGTACGATAATGACATTATACGGTTAGAAATCAATCATTCTGGATCTCTCACGCATGTATAATATAAGATGAATATAAATTTTCCACGATAGATTTTCGTATTGTGATTATTTCCCAAAACACTGAAAAAGACAGAATGTTATTTTCAATTCCGAACTGTATTTCGTGAGGAAAAATTTATTTGTGATATAAAAAATTATCAACCCAAAGACTCGCAAATAAATGCAATAACACAATAATTAACAAGTCTCAAAATAAGTAATTTTGTAAATTGAAATTCCAACTTTCAGAATAATTTTAGCATTCAGATTTTCATAATGATTGCATCATTGAACTTTTATGCAATCCTTGAGACGTCTGAGATTCTGTTGTCAAGTACGCTTTACAAAAAGAACGGAGCGTATGCAGCCTAAAAGTTGAATGGGGACCTGCGAAACAGGTTGTTAGTAAAGCGGCGACAAAAAGATGTCGTGTAATTTAAAGTTCGTCTCTCTCGCTAACGAGCGATTTTTACATTTTAGTGTTTTACCCTCTTTTTATCAGATTCGCAAATACTCCAGAAATGCAGGTGTTCATCTATCCGTGATTTTATTTCCAGATTTTTTTGCAAATAAAATGCATCAATTTGTTCAAACATGAGACAAATTGAGACCAGTTATTTACATTCCTCATTCCACATTTCATAATTTTATATTCAGTTGGAAAACGCAAAGATTCTGAATTCGTGATGAAATAATTGGATCGCGTCGAAATGCAGAGCATAGCATAAAGTAGTCTGTACCTTCATACTTAAAATTTTCTTATAAATAATTTTATAAATCCATTATTAAAAGTGTCAGCTGTGTAATAAACTGTGTATTAACCTGAACGCATAAACTGGCCACAAACCATAATAAAACAATACGAATATATATTTGCATACATAAATACTTACGCCTTAGTATTTAATGAGGGTTTGGCGACTCTTCGAAATCTTTTAAATCTTTCAAACTTTCATTAAATGCCTTAAAATATTCTAAAAGCTTATAAAATTCAATAAGTTGTTTTAAATCCTTCGAATTTATTTGAGAGGCCTCATCATTTTTTAAACTTGTTAAAATTACTTGCAATCTTCAGAGCTCCATTGCAATCTTTAGAAATATTTTGCAATCCCTATAGGGATCCTTTGAAATTCCTTAAAATCTTTTAAAACCTCTTGAAACGTTTAGCAGTTTTGTAACATCCCGTGAAATATTTTGAAACTAATTGAAAACATTTTTAAGATCGTTAAACTCTCTCTGTAACCCTTAAAATCTTCTAAATATAGTTGAAATAAAAAAATCGTGTAAAATCATTTTGAGTCATTAAAAAATTTTTGAAAGTCTTAAAAAATGTTTGAAATATATTTGAGCCTTTTCAAATATTTGTGATATGCTCTGAAATGATTTGAGGGAGTTGTCGTACAAAATTCAGATCTCTTAAATAAATTGCTTTTCTATGATTTTAAGATTAAAAAATATATAATTTTTTTTGATGGAAAATATGAAACACAAAAAAAACATTCATTTTAAAAATCTTTTTCCGATTTATTTTTTTCTTGCAATCTCTTCTTACCAATTTTGAAACAGTTGAATTTGAAATAATGATAGCTTATTTTTTCGAAGAGAACATTTTTCAAGATTCTTTTGCTTCCAATTTAAAAAATCATTTTGAATACAAAATAAAGATTTTTAGTCAATATTTATTTAATTTTTTTTTGGTAATTTGCTTTCAAGTTATATCAAGAAAATTTGCCTAGATTTCTCTAAAAAAAATCAAAAAGATTTTTGAACGTTTCAGACATGTCGGAATAAAATTTATATGATTTTTGTTCAAATTTATAGGATTTCGCCACATTTGCGGGAAAAAGTGAGTTTGAAAGATATTAGCATATTTCTAATCTCTTAAAAACTTTGGAAATTCTGAAATCTTTAGAATTTTTTTTTTATTATTGTGAAACTTTTGAAAACTTCGAAAAAAGTTCAAAATTGTATCTCGAAACCTTTAAATATCTACATTTTATTCCAAGGTTTTTGTCATATTTTCAAACTTTAAATTATTTCTGATTTTTTAAATTTCTAAATACATTTTAAAATAATTCCAATTTCCCCTAAAACTTTGGAAAATTCTGTAAAATAAAAAAAATCCCTCATAATCGTCTAGATTCATTATTGAAAATTTTGGGAATAGTTTGAAATGTTTTAAAATATTTTCAAACATAGTCTTAAAATAAATTTTGTAGAATAAAAAATTATTAAAAATTTTCCCAGAAATCTAAAAAATTTTGTATTGTCTTAAAACTTTTTAAAATTTTTAAAAAGCTTCTAAGTTTTTTGTTCCGAATCTTCAAAAATCTACATTTCTGTAAAATGTGTTAAAATCGTTTAAAGTTCAAAATTATTTTTGTATCTTTTAAAACTTTCGGAAATCTTTTTGAATGTTTCAAAATCTTGTTCAATATTTTTTTTGCTTTTACTTTTTCGATGTAAAGAATCACTTTTAATATGTATTGTTTCAAATTATTTGAAAAAATTTTAATCTTTTAAAATGATTTGAATTTTTTCTAACATTTTGTAATTTTGAAAGATTCAAAAAGTTTCTTTGAAAATCTTCAATATTCTTTTTAAGAAATTTAAAAAAATTATTTGAAATGTTTTAAAATTGTTTTTAATATTTTATAAAAATTAATTGATCAAAATAGAAAATCAATTAAAAATTTTCATAAAATTGCAAGAACAAATTCAACATTTTATTCTAAAATCTTGAATAATCTACATTTTTTTTAATGTCTTAAAATCGATTTAGATTTAAAATGATTTTTGAATTTTTTCTAAAGTTCTAAAATTTTGAAATATCTTTTGAATTAATTCAGTTCTTTAAATACTTTTTAAAATCCTTTTTAAAATCATCGAAGCTTAAAATTAATGATACACCTATTTTTTGATACAGAACTGAATGCCTCTGGAAATTCTTTTGAAGGCACTTAAAGTCGCCTGTAGTTAGTTAAAGGCATTTTAAATACCTCTATATTAGCTGAAATCATCGAAGATTAGAAGTTGGGAGTCATGAAAGTCAATAAAAGTCACATAAAGTCAAATGAGATCAGCAGAATAAAATTGAGGTCGTTTAAAGTTGACTAAAGAGATTTGAAAGTCAATGAAATAATTTAAGTAATTTCGAGTCACTGAAAATCAATTGAAGTCATAAGATAACTAAAGCCAGCTGACGTCAATGGAAAAGTTAAAGTCATTTGAGGCCAACTTAAATCAGTTGGAATCGCGAAAGAAATTGCAAGTCACTTAAAATTATTTAAAGGCATAGATGTCACAAAAAGCAGCATAACTCATTAGAACTCATTGAGAATCAATTGAACTTATTCAAGTACACTGGAATCTGGATTGAATCACGGTTTCGGGCATGGCTTACATTGGGCTTGATACTATTTCCAGGGCATTCAAAATTCAACTTACGCGCTGAGAGTGCAACCCTCAGGCTGTTTGTCACGCTTGACCGAACACATCCTCTAGCCGCTAGCGGCAGCTGTCAGTTCTAGGAATATAGTAGATCCGAGGTAACTAATTCCAGGTTCCAGTGTTGTAATTGTAAGTTAATGGCATTGAAGTAATTTTCGGAAGTCAGCCCAAGTCAATGGAAATCAGTTGAAATCATTCGAGCTAGAGTCTGTGATCGTATTGAAGTCTTTGAAAAGCATCTAAAGCCATTTCAAACAAACTGAAACCAGTCGGTAGTCATTGCAGTCAATGCAGTCAGTTGAAGTAACCCGAAGTCAGTTGTGTTCGAGGAAGTAAACTAAAACCAGTTTATATCCTTGAAATAAGTAACATGCAGTGTTAATCAGTCGGATCCAGTTAGAATCATGGAAATCGCTGATAGTCATTGAGGTAATTTAAAGTCATTTAAAGCCATGGACTTTAAAATCATTGAAATTATCATTGTGAGTTAACATTTGGTCATTTTAAAAGTACGCTGATCAGCAACATATGATTATTTGAATATTCGGAAATGAACCAGATAATTTAGGAGCATTGCTCATTAGGGCAAAGCACTAATTAATGAAGACAGTTGCGACACAACTCATGCATGAACGTCACCTACACCTGTGGACGTGTTTCATGACCTGGGTCGCATGAGACATCACGAGAGGCGACATCAATTAGATTAATTACTCATGCCATTACCATTGCTTCGAAATTTGAGCTCATATTCGCTCCGCACAGTATGCCGAGACAGAAAACGTCAAAAGCACTAAGGCTGTTATTAATTACCATTTTGTACACACATTAACAATCCTTTCTACAGATTTGCACACATAAAACAGTCATCAATAAAATGATAATCTATATCATCTCTTTACTATACCTAATTCCCCCGTAGTGAGGATTATAATTATTATTCTCCTACATTGTTACAAAATTTCTGTAGGAATTTTCAGAGACGGATCAATAAAGCTTTATGCATAAACCGTTTCTATATTTTCCTAAACAGGAACCTACCACTCAAAACTCAGAACAAATTTTGTTAAAAGTTTTTGCTACCCGAAAATATTTCTTGTATGTTCAGATGCTAAGCAGAAATTTATTTAAATATAACGTATTGAAAACGAAGAAAATCTCTTAAAAGCGTAGGGTTGACTGGGTTATCGTGCCTGACTTTGAATGAAATGTCCTGTAAATTATAATTGAAGAGTGATGTGGATGTCTGAATTTTTTTGCTGAGAAACTCAGATTATCAGGTTACATGTGTCATTACTCAAAACCATTACTTCACTACGTCATTATTAGATATTTAATTATACTTTTTATTCGGTGGGAAATTCATTTTTTTTTTAATTGGGGGTACAAATGTATGATTGAAAACTGATCTGTTTTAGTTGCTTGACATTTTCTTCTCAAGTGAAAGTCTATCTATATTGTTGAAAATTCAACTGTTTTATCGAAAATACCTGTTTTTTGCTGTGATTCGGATATGAATATCTCTTGAAAATGAGTCTTTTTGGTCTTTTTTTATTCTTTTTTCTGGATCTACATTTTATATTTCTCCAATTCTGCACATTTAGAATTGAAATTTTCTTGACTTTCAATATACATATGTGTGTATTTATGGGTTTTCTAAGAATTTTAAACAGGACTATTTTTAACAACTCTCGGATACGACGCAGTCGCAAGCCGACCCCTACATTATCTTGTCTTTTACTTAACAGTTCCGTAACAAATTTGAAAGAGAGCGGTCTCTTATATACT
>NC_046661.1:122012699-122026745 GCF_010883055.1 Belonocnema kinseyi
CTAACGAAACAAGTGTATCAAGGTAAAGTAAATGGCAACGTGCCCAGAGGTAGACCGCGGAAAGAATGGTTAGAATGTGTGAATGATACCCTACTTAGAAGACATAAGAAGTCACAGAAACACGAGAGCCTGCATGAAAACATGCATGGACATAAAGAAAGCTAGAGAAGTATGCCAGGACAGGAAAGTATGGCGGCAAATAGTTAATAAAAAGCGTGTCAGTAGAGTGAATGACGCCTGAAACAAAGACCTTGGCTATTAATGGACCCAAGTGGGGAACCTTACATAACGACTTCGTGAGGTTCTTCGCTTGGGGTGATTGCTAGAGAGATTGATCAGCAACCTGGGTCGGAGCAGTGTTGCGGAACGAACGTGTTATTTACTTAAATAGCACGAGAATTCTAGATCAATCTGAAAAATCTCTATCCCTTCCACACACTACTCCTTTCCCCTGCCGAGTGAGTCACGCTTACCTCGAAAGGGAAATGGCTTAATGGTGTAATAATAATTAATTCGTTGATTTTGCATTTCGGTTAGCGTGCCCCGTACCATGGAGCATGGTGTCCAACATATCACTGCCGCTTTATTTCAAGAATATGAACATTGTATAATAAAATGTGTGCAATGTAATAATTCTTGAGAGTATAATGTCACGAAAAAAAATTATTCGAGAAATGATCAACACTAACTAAATGTGTTCTTTTCAATCATAGTAAAGTATGTGACAAAACTTATTGTTATAACTTCTTACTCCTTGAAAATTTTATTCAGCGTGTAACTATATGCAATTGTCTTTATAAAACGCCTTGTTCACCGACAGGCACCAAAGGCGGGAAAATTTAAAACAAGCATTGATCAATAATATTCGAAATACTGTTTGTTGAGTTATTGTACAACATATGAAGTGTTTTTGAAATGAAAAATTATAATTAGAAATGTAAATAAGTGAATAACAATAAGATTTAATACTTTAAGGTTATACTCTCTAAGTGTACATGCAATAGTTTTTTTCTAAGAAATAAGACATGAAATTGAACGAATTGCACGTGATAGTCTTTTGGCTACTTACCGTACTATTATTAAATGCAACTTCAAATCACGTTTCGGTTTTTGTCATTATTTCTATATATTATTAATAACAACCTCGAATTGTATTAGATGGAACAGACATAGCGGTTAGAATCATATTAAAATTACAAGATTCACAACAAGATAACTAACTTTCTGAGTTTCTCTACATTATCGATCAAATTACCGGCCTGTTATCAAGCACTCTTACCATCTCCACAAAATTTTTTGGACATAATGCCCTGTATGTCATGTATCAATATTAAATTATTTTTAATAAATTTAAAACGTTTATAGAAACAATTTATAATACCAGAAGTTTCAAGACATACTTCACCAATTAGAATTGAATATTTTCATGATCCAAGTGTTTAAAAATATTCTATAAGTTCTTAGTTTCTGGCGAAGACTTTTCCATATTGATATAAAAATCAACGAAGGCGGGCGTTTTTCGTAATTGACACCATGCCCCACACCAGCACCATACACAAGCGGTATGAAATATAGACGTCAATTAGTCGTTTGCAATTAACACATCTTTACACTGTCCAAATGAAAGCTTTCCGAACTGAACAATTAAATCAGTTGCTTTCCGACTTACATACTGGAAAGTTAGAAAATAAATTTAACGATTTTGCACCATAAATATAAAATTATTTCAAATCCAAGCATATCTTCTACATAAAATATTTTCAAATAATTATTCAAGGTTCTTTTTTTGACCGTTGATCTCTCTGTTAAAAGAATGGCAATTAAAATTATTGAACATAAGAGAACCCGCTCAATAGGATGTGTCAATTGTAGATTTCAAGACAAAAATTAAAATAATAATCTGCCCTTTATGGAAAAGTCGATGTTTGGAATAAATTAAATGTAAAAGAAAAATATTGCCTGAAAGGATATAAATTTTTCACTTCACATTAATCGATTTTTTATTGTTAAAAAAGCCACAATATATGTTTTGCATTTGTTTAATGAGATGCATAGTCTAATATTATAACTGAAAATCCGAAGTGAAATATTTGTTCAATATGATCAAATATAAAAAGCCGAAAATCATAGTCTTAATTTATAGGTGATAGGGGTTAACATTCACTGAAATATTTCGTTGATTTAAATATTCTAAATGACAGTATTGATAATAGGTTATCATAAAATTTGACTTGCATCCCGTTCATTGACCTTTATTTCTTCTACTTCTATCGATTAATCAATACAATCAGTGGCATTCCTCAATTTAAATGTTTGAAAAATTGACAGATTTTAATTTTGAAAAATGCTTTCACAGCTTTATATCAAAGGAGAAGATTAAATTAATGCGATCCACGAGAAGATAAGTGAAGGCAGAGTACGAAGATAGTCCTAAGGCGACACAAAGTAAGAACTTTACTGAGATGCGTGGAGGCAGGATTAAGGCAGTCAAATCATTAGGGCGTTACAATTTACACACCAATCATACAAATTTGCACTCGGGTCGACGTGTAGCACGTGCTATAATAATCGATGGTGACCGATGCTATAATAGTTATTAATGTCTGCCTCTGGATTGTGGCCTGAGAAAGATGATGAGATCAGCAGAGCCGTATACTCGTAGAGTACACAAGGTTCATCCGTTCATCCTAAATCAACAATCATCAGCCATGATTCGTTTGACAGTCGAAAGACTTCTTTCTTCATTTTTCTTTCTTTTTTGCTACTCACTCCTCAGCCCCCATCTCCAATTCAATATTTGCGAACGTTTCTTTTTTTTGCTAAAATTAGATGGAACTGTTATTTTTAGACATTTTCTGAATCAGGTACTGACATGTTTTTATTTGCTTCTGCATTTCTATTGATTTTATACCAAGGAGGGATCTAAAATCTAATTTTGGGAAAGAAAGTTTCAAAAAAAGGTTTGATGTGCTTTTTCTGGCATAGGCAATGAAAAGTCAGTTTTTGGCACCTTTCTTCTTTCCGTAATGTGGCACTTTATATAGCTCATCTTCACAACTTTTATACTGTACTTAGAATTGAGCATCTAAACTGCCGCATAGTCTTTTTCAGGCATTTTTCAGGAGTGGTCAACTCACAATCCCGATGACGTTTAATGTAAAAGAGTAATTGTGAGTAGTGATTGGATCAACCTGAAGTAATAGGATACCATAAATGACTGATAAATTAATATTAATTGCGGATAAATTATCGAGAATTTCTGTAAATTTTAGAATGTCTTTATTTTCTAAAAATATTTAAACACCTTAAAATCATAAAATTAAAAAAATTACAAAAAATCTCCAAAAGTAAAGAAATTTGTTAAATTTCAAAAATTACCAAAATTGTCTGTAATTTCTGTTATCATAAAAATTTGTGGTTAATTCGCTGATTAGCAGTTATATTAAACTGATTAAAATTGAGAGAAAAAGTTTCTTCTAAGAAAAATTTAAGTGAAATTTACTAAAAAATTAATTTGAATTAATTGTTTGCTAGATATAATGTTAAGTATTGTAATGTTAGTTGGAAATAAACTTATATTGAATTAAATAATTATAGACTTGGCACTTTGTTATTGGTAACTTTTCACTAATTTCAGTTTAGACCTTAGAGTTTTAGTGCAGTTAAATAAAAAAAAAGGTCTTTTGCGTTTTAGAACGCTGTATATATTGTTACTTAACAATTAAGTAAAAATTGAAAGATGTTTTAACACGTTTGCTTGGATAGTTTACGATATATTAACTTGTTAAGTAAGGCTAGTGTTTTTTCAGAGAAGCCTGCGTTTTAATTAATTTTTATTGTTATTAAATAATTTCTTATTGAAAATTATAGCGACAAAATCTTATGCATTTCGTTATATTGAATGAGATTTTGTACTTATATATAAATATCAATTTGTTGGATCCTTAAGGGCGTACAGGAACTTTTTTTCTAAAAATCGATTTTTCAAAAATAACAAATTCTTGTATTAAATATATGTAGAAATGCTGTGGAAGTCGTTATTTTGGTAGGAAAATTCAGGAACGTGTCAAAAAATCATAATTTTTTCGATGTATTTCAGAAGAAAAACAACTTAAACGCATTTTTCTCGAAAAAACGTTTTTCGACATGGTTGACATGATTAAAGAAAACTACTGGACCGATCGGCCTGAAATTTTCACAGCTTATTCTGCCTATGTGTGCTTATCGTCCAAACCGCAAAAATTGTCATTGATGAATATTTAACTCTTTTTAGAACAATTTATGGTAAAAAAATTGCAAAATTTTCAAATCTGCCATTATGTAAGATTTTTTTCGGATTTCAATTTCTGCGGTCCCGACCATAACTATAACTCTACTCTTCAATAATATTGCAAATTTTATCATTTCCGATGCTTAGAAATGGAGATTTCATGTCAACCATATTTTAGCAGGGATAACTTCAGCCAGCCGTACCAGCCATATTTACGATGGAATTAAAATAAAATAAAATTTTCTAATAAAATTTGATGTTAATATTTATGTTTAAAAAGTTTCAATCAATAAAATAATTATTAATATGAAAAAAAATCTTGAAACAAATATCAAAGTTCCTGTACTAACCCCTTAAAGTAAAAAGTTGAAGGATAAAAGTATTCAAATACATTATGTTTTTTTTTAAATCGCGGAAAATAGTATAGTGATAGGGCGGAGGGACTAATTTTTTCAGAATTTTTTATATGTTTATTAGCAAATTTTTTTAACAATATTTTGTATTTACGCAGGAAAGGAGGAGGATTTTTAATATTAATTTATCTGAATTTTAAATTTCGAAACAATTTTTTCAAAACGATTTTCCTATAATAAATTTGTTATTATTTTAGCAATTTTAGAAAAATCAATATAGGATATCACAATAAGAAAATAATTATAAGAGAATCAGTGTAGAAATAAAGAATGTTAAAATTTAGCAAGATTTTATGAAAAAATAAAGAAAGTACAAAGGAATTATTTATTTATTTTAAGCATTAAAATAAATTTCCACTGGTTTTAAAAGATTGAATTGCTTTTCAAAAGTTTGAGAAATATAATTGCAATGGATTTCAAGCAATTACGAAACATTTCGAGGGAGTGTAGAGGATTTTAAAAAATTCCAAACATTTTCGGAAATTCTGAAAAATCCAAAGGATTTCAACATTTTTTTGAGGAACTTAAAAGATTTTATGATAATTCTATTGAGCTTTGGAAGATAAATTAAGTTAAATTTGATGAGATTCCTAGCGATTTCCACAATTTTAAGGGATTTTAAGATATTTCGAGGCATGTCACAAGATTTAAGGATTTTAATGATTTATAGTAATTTGGGCAGTTTTTTCAAGAGATATTTAATGAATAAGGTGCAATTAATTTAACTTTGAAAAATAAATCAAATTAAATTTGACGAGCTTTTTAGCGATTCCTAACATTTTAATGTATTTCAAGAAATTTTACAAGATTGAAGGATTTCGAAGATTTATATTTTTGGAAATTTTATTTTTATTTAAAAGTTTTTAAGTTATTTTAAAAAAATTCCTAGAATTTTAAGTGGTATGAAAAATTGAAAAGATTATTAACAAATATTAGATTATGAGTGGTCTTAAATAAATTGTTCCATTGTAGTTTCTTTACTTTTTACATTAATGACTTTAATATTTTTGTATTAATTATTTATCCCAGTGTAGTCTTTTCATTCCTATAATTCTATATTTCCTATAATTCTATGATCTGTAAATCCCTATTAGTGTTTCCCATAAAATGATTTTCTCTTGTCATTTTCTTATAATCAATGGAATCTCTTCTAACCTCATGCAATATATACCAAACATCCGAGTAATTAATCCCGCAGAAAAATCCAAACAAACGTGTTAAAAAATATTTCGATTGTCACTTTATTGTTAATTAACTATATACGCCACGGTTTGACATCATTAGAACGTTCGCCAAAACAATTTGGCAAAAAAATTGCTGTATATGTTTTGTTCCCACAAAAATGCTAATTTTCTTGAGTTTGAAGGACACATGCATGCGAGAAAGTAAATCTACAAAGACCGTTGCTGGTGTTTAATAGTTACTAATAATAAATAATGGTTTTCTTGCTAAATAAATTTCGCTGGTTGTGTTAAGAAGTGACAGGTTGAAGGAATTGAGGAAAATTGGAAACAAACGTCCCAGTGGATTTGCCTGGAGTTATTACTCCCGCGAGAGGTCATTTGTACCCTTTCGTCGCCATTTACATACTCCTCTATTGTAATCCGTGTCTCATTATTATTATTTACAGCCTTCTTGATTCTTGTTTTACCGTGAAAGACTATACTTTCTTTTTTACACATATAGCTGCAGGCTTTTTACATTCTTACAAAAAATACAGATATTTCTTGCTCCTCGACTTTTTCCTTCGGAAAGCTTTCTTTGTCGCAGTCAGATAAAAATGAAGCCTGTGGAAGTTTCTTCGTCGACACCTCTTTTTTTGGCTGGCATTGTTTCGTGAACAACGTATGATGCCTTGATTCTTATAAAAAAGCGAGCGTTCCCTTCCTATTCTTTAAGAAGAATTTTTTTCTCAAAGTTTGTTTGAAATTTATTGTACTTTTGAACATTTTTTTCGGAAGGTTCTAAATTTTAGTTAATTATATTTTTACTAATTAAATCAGTACTGAGGATTTTAACTGATGAATTAGTTATATTTTAAGTTTCATTGATTAAAATAAAAATATATTGTAAGTCATGATGGACACAATCACAAAAAGAAGACGGAAACAAGTATTTTTTCAACTATACCCATAAAAGGCCAAAACGCTCAATAGGAGGGAAAAAAGGTGATTTTTGACGGAAATAGGGAAATAAGTTATTTAAAAAATGAAGTTGGTTCGTTTATTAACTCCAATTAGAAACGCCTAAGATTAATTATATTTCAAGTAAAAATGTTGTATTTTAAACAAAATAGGCAAACTTTTAATCAAGTACTTGAATTTCGAACGAAAAAATGGATTTTCAGCTGAAATCATGAATCTTCGACAAAAAAAAAACAAAAAACTCATTTTAGACAAGAAATATTGAATTTTTGAACCAAAAGATTGAGTTTTCAACTAAAATAATAAACCATTAACCATAAGTAATTATTTTTAACCAAAAAAGATGAATTCTCACTGAAAAAGGTAAGAGTTGATCTCAACCAAAAAGATTTAATTTGGAACAAAAAATAGTTTAATTCAATTAAAAAGAGGAAATAACAACAAAATAGTTAGATTTTTATCCAAATAGTTGAATTTTCAACTCAAAAGGATAGATTTTCAACCGAAGCGTGAAATTTGCAACGCAAATGATCAATTTTCAATAAAAAATGGAATAGGTAAATTTTTTATAGAAAAGCTAATTTTCACAAAAAATTAATTTAAAAAAATAGGCAGATTTTCTACCAAGTAGTTTAATTTTCAATGAAGAAAGATACATTCTCAACAAAAAATGTAAAATTTGAGATTTCAAATAAAAAAGATTTCAATTGTAAGCAAAAGAGAATTGGTAACAATAAAAAAAGACGATATTTATACAAAATTGGTGCATTTTTTTACCAAGTCGTTGAATTTCTAAGAAAGTCAAAGAATTTTCAACTTAAATTATGAATTTAAAAATGAATTTTCAAATTAATTTATGAATCTTCAGCAAGAAAGACGATTTTTTAACACAATAGTTTAATTTTCAACCAAAGGTATAATCTTGAACAAAGTGGTTTAACTTTCAACCGAGTAGTTGAATTTTGAACGAAGAGGGATGGATTCTCAACAAAAAAATTAAAAATTTAATATTACAAGAAACATTTGAATTTTTATGAATATTCTACCAAAAAGAATGGATTTAAAAAAAATATATTCAACCAAAAATGAAATTTTTGGACCAATTTTCAACAAAAAAGTTTGATTTTTCTTCAAAGAGATAAATGTGTAACTAAATTGTAAAATTTTTAAGCCGAAGAGACAAATTTTGTATCAAAAATAGAATTTCGAACTGAAAATATGAATCCTCAATGAAAAATATAGGATTCGGTAATTTGAACAATAAATATTTTAATACGAATATGTATGAAAATGGTCAAAAGAGATAAATTTTTAACCAAGCATAATTTTTCTTTCAAGAAGGAAAAAAACTGTTAACCAAATTGTCGAATTTTTTAATCCAAAAGGTTAATTTTCTATAAAAAAAATTAATTTTTAACCCGAAAATATGAACTCTCTGTCAATAAGTTCATTTTTAACCGAATATTTGAATTTTCTACCAAAATGACGAGAATGAAAAACGAGAATAAAGAGAAAGTCTGTGAAGCCTGAGATAAATAAATAATCATTCTGTTTCATTCATAGACTAAATAATAATAGTTTAAATAAACATTGTATTTCATTTTCAATACCTTGAAAATATTAGATTAGAAAAGTGAAAATTTTGCATAAAAAGCTGAGTTAATTTTCCACTGCACAAAGAGAATATAAATAAACAAAATATTTCTTGCAATTAATTCATGTTCGTATGCTCATTTACATAAAAATAGTTCAGAAATCTAGAATGACGGCTTTGAACAGTGCGTATGCGTCTATTAATAATTATTAACTCAATCAGTATATTTTGTCTAGTAGTCAGTGACAATCAGTTATATTCTGCTAATTTAAGGTTAGAGCAGAGACTCTAGTCTAGGGCTTTAAAAAATCAGAAAAAGGGAAGAAAACTTCTATTTTCTGTATTCATCCTTTGCAAGCTTTCTCTCGGCGCTGAATGATGTAGGGGAGTCTGACCCGACCGAGATTTCGTAGCGCGTGATCGTGATTACTATACCAACGTGCTAATAACAAGCCGGCATCTCGAGTGCGCTTCACGCTTGCGGGTGTTATTTGTTCCTTAAAAAGAGAACGGCAGAAAAAAAATTAAAGGAGGACCAGAACCCTGCCGCCCACATAGCGGACGAGGAAACACCAAAAACCTTCGGTATTAAGTGTCTAACCTGTAATTTTCAAGTAAAATTTAATATCACTGCTGGGGCAGCTACTCGTGTCATTTCTTTCAAGCATTATCATTATTAATAATACTATTATATTATTATTATAATTATTATTGTAATTATATGATTAAGCCATTTCTCTATCAGATAAACGTGACTCACTCAGTGAGTCAATTAAATCGTTTTAAATGTCCAAATAGTGGTAAATATACTAGAAAAGTTTTTTTGTTTTGTTTAATTTTTAAAGTTCCGATGGGATTTGTGTCCCAAAAAAGGACTCCTGAAATAGAATAAAAGTACCTAAAGATAAGAATGTTATGAACATTATTTAACACTTGTAAACATTTTTAAAATGTTGAGTGGGACTATTCCGACACTTTTGTCTTTAAAAAGTCATTTTCAACTTCTTTGATACCTTAGTTCTACTTCAGCAGTACTCTTTTGGAACATACATCCCATTGCAGCACTTTAATATTTTCGAAAAAATAAAATAAAATGAAACTTATCTAATGCTTTTGTCCCAAAAATTATTTAGAACTTATACAAATTTACCAAAAGTTAAGTGGGACTTTTCTTTTAACGTTGTCCAATAAAAGACCTAAAAAAGTCCTGGTAAAATAGGACATATGTTGAACTCTTCTGGTACTTTAATTCGATTTGGCAGTACTTTTTTGGGACATAATTCCTACTAGCACTTGTAAAAATGTAAACTTGTGTCCCAAACTTTATTCAGGGCTTCCAAAGGTAAAAAAGAATTAAGTGATACTGTTGTCCCAAAAAAGTTCTGCTTAAAATAAAAATAAGACTAAGGGCGACTTTTTCGATACGTTTGCCCTAAAAAAGTGGCATCAGCACGTCTAAAAATGAAAAAAAAGTAAAATGGACCTTTGTTAGTGCTTTTGTCCTCAATTGGACTTTTAAAATTTTTTAAGAAAAGTTGCTATTCAAGTATTGATTTATCTCATACCTAGTACTTTAGCTGGACTTTATCCAGGATTCTGATGTGTAATTAGGAAATAATTTATACTTGAATTAACTTTTTATGAAAGAGTCTTAATAGTGATGAAAAGGGTTACCAAATTTTCCTTAATAATTGTGTATTTTAGATCAATGATAATCCACAGAGTGAGTGAAGATAGTAAAATTGCTAGTACTATTCGTAGGTTTTCTAATAGGAAAGTTACTGTATGCATGCTATACAAAATTTCTTCTTATTCTTAAATATCAGAATAACATAATTTTATTAATTAAATTAATAATCATTGCCAAAGTGCAAATAAAAATGGATGGATGTTGATTATAGATTAGGCCTACTCGAATCTAAAATTAGAAATGACTAAAAGCTTTAGCCATAAGTAAAAGCTGGGGGGTCCAGTTTATTTTCATCTACCTACTCTAAGTAGCTAGAAGGAAAAATTGTTTAGCCTCCTGTTGTTCATGAACCAATGTTTATGGTTACGAAATCGAAATATCAATTTAGTTTTTATGAAGTGAAAACTGACATTAACAGGAAGCCGGTACTATATTCCATATTGATAGTGAAGTGAATAATCATTTTTATGTCACGTTTATGCAAGCTTAGTCCAGAAAATTAAACCTGAAAATAAATATAACTGAATAAATTAATTTTTAAAACAATAAAAAATTGGTCATATCTAATTTATTATCAAATAAAGTTAATGTTTTATGAACTGAATAGTGATTGGATATGCTGAATAGAATTTTTAAAAATGAATTACTTTTTTTTGTTTTTCGAACACTTCTGAGTTCTAAAAGTTTTCAAAGATCAGCTAGTAAAAAGGAAAAATTGGAGCACTGTGCTATATATTATGTGCTTTTTCATCGACCGATCCGTTCCATTCCCACAGCGATAAAGGAGGAGCTTCTCTCAGGAGGAAATTCCACATCACTAGTTTAGATTTATGACACAACTTTGAACTTTTTTTTACCTATGGTCCTCCCCATTGCTTGATAAGATACAGTGCTCCATATAACTTGTCATTTATTGTTATATTGCTTTTAATCGTATATTTCACAAGTTTTATTTTGTAGCTCGAGAATTGTATTCGGTTTGAGAAAAAAATTGGCTAAAAATAATTGAAACTGTTTTATTTAGTTATTATGTTTTTAAATAACTTCGGTGCCTTTACTTTGATTTCTTGTAACTTTTAGTAAAGCTTTGAAGTTTTTCTTCGTCCTAAGGTAGTTCTAAAGAGCGAACCTTAAACTTCAAAACACAATCTAATAGGTGGCAGTTCTGCGGACTTAATCAGCATTTGAGAGACTGCATTCTTTTTGCATTTCAATTTAAAAATTATCATGCTGCATTTTTTTCAATTAGAATTCAAAAAGAATGAAGTATCTCAAATGTTCCTTGTCGGACACCTTTGTATTCACTAGTAATTTTTTGGGTCAACTCCGCATAGCCGCCACCTATTATATTGTGTTTTATAGTTTAAGACATGAAAGTAAAGGTACGGAATTAATTTTTAGACGTAATATTATAATAGTAGTGCCATAAAACAAATATAATTATCTTGTGTTAAGTAAAGTCGTTGTACAGACAATTTCGAATTCTTATTATCGAGAAAACGATTTAGTTTGAAAAATATTTTAAATTTCAATTGGACAATAGGAAAGAAATATTGACAAAGAAGTCGAAGGATGATTTTTGTGTTAGAAATTAAGCGCAGGAAGGAAATTGTACTGCAGATGGGCGGGTTTGAAAGTTCACAGATTAAAATATAAATCCTGCAGGCGGTCTGCATGGATTCGATTAAAGCGCGGTTTCCAACTTGAAATACGATGTCCTCTGAAAATCAGTTTAAGTCGCTTTCAAACGATTGTTAAACCAAGTCGTTTGAACTTCTCGCAAAGGAAACATTTAACCTATTCAAGAACTTTAAGAACACTTAATCCTTTTGTCTTAGTTTATTAGAAACTGAGCTAAGGCAGAGGCTAAAAGATTAAAAGAAGAATTATTCATATCCCCTTGTATCTGACTACATTAGAGATAATTATTTTAATATATTTGAAAAAAAATGTACCATTTCTTGCCTAATGTTTCGGACGCCAAAAAAATTCATAAATCCTTAGTCAAATTAATTTTTCGATCAAGCAGCAGGGTTCCCAAAAAAGAAAAATATATTCTTAGGCATATTCAACTTAAAGGATGTCTTCCTCATAAAGGCGAAATTAAAGAAAAATATACACAAAAATGAGAAAGATAAAGGGCAGAATATCTTATAAGACTGAAAGAATTCTAAAGATTTTTGTCGTATTTTCCGCTTTTTGCGAAAAAAATCTAAAACTCGCCGCCTTTTTACTAATTTTCACCTTTATAGAGTATTTTAGAGCATAAAATATGATTTAAAACAATTATTATTATTTCCATTAATAAATACAGCAATCCTGGATGATGTTGGATGGGACACTGTAATAAATAATGGATGCAAAATTAATGAATGAATTAATGTGAAAAGTAGAGAACCTGCAAAAAAGGATTTATTTTAGACCAATCATTATTTCACATGAAAGTACATAAAATATAGGTCTATCATGTACGAATAAAATTTATTCATCAAAAATCCGTGAATTATTTTAATATCTTAATATTTTTTTGCCTTGATAAGGGTGTTGTAAGATCGTTTGAAATTTCCTTTATTTTTTTCATCTCCTTTGAAATTGTTAGAATCCGTGAAAATCCCTTTATAAAAAAATAAATTTATTGTTGAAAAAATAAAAATAAACGTTGAAATCTCTTCAAATCTTTAAAATATGCAATCTTTTACAATTACCTGAAATATTTAAAAATACCTTCAAATTTTTAAATTGTTTGAATTGCTAGAAATGTCTCCAAATTTAATTAAATTTATTCTTCAAAGTTCACCAGAAATATCTAGAAAGCTTTGGAATTCCTAAGAAATTCTTTTAAATCCCTTAAAAGTTCTTAAATTTCTCCAATCTATCTCAAAATGTATCGAAATTTCTTGAAATCTGTGGAAATATTTTTTAATATTCTTAAAAACCAATTGAATCTTTTAAAATTAGTTAAAATATTTAGAAAACACCTTACATCCGTTTAAAAGCTGAACAATTCATGGAAGTCCCTCGAATTCGTTTTAAATCGGTCGGAATCCCTTAATACCTCCTAATATGTTTAAAAATCTTTAAAATTCCGCGAAATTTTTATAAAATCTGTCAGAATTGCTGAAAATACATTGAAATTTTTTGGAATTCCTTAACATTTGCCGAAATCCGACGTTAAGTAAACAAATAAATCATTCGGATCTCTTTATTTTTTGCATCAACTCTTTTAATATCGAAATACTTCAACAATCTTTATTTCTACACTGATTCTCTTATAATGATTTCCTATAATGAATTTTCGAGATTCACGATAAAATTATAAGACATTTTTTATAGGAAAATTCTTGTAGACCTATACTGTATTTCCTCTATGATATTTCTTTACAATTAGGATCACAACGTATTGTAAAAGAAATATATATTTATTTAAATCGTTTATTATTAACTAAGATTACTATTTTTGTGTCATTTGAAATTCCATTTATTTCCATTGTAGTAAAGTCTAAATTTGTATTCGCACTTACATATGAATTTGTACTTAAAATTGAGTTAATTCTCGTATAGGTTAAAGCAGATCCTATTTTAAAGATACAGAAATATCACTGCAGGAAATGAAGATGAGTTAGATCAATAAACCACTTTTTTATGTATATTGTTTATGTCTGCATGCTTTTACTTAACGTGGGTTAAAATAGAATTTTAACTCATACATACTAATAAGTGGCCGAAAGGTAGCGAGAAAGGATTAAAATAGACGAGAGGAAGTATTTTTCATGCGGTTGAGTAGTTCATTTGGATGGATTTCAGTTGCTGCTTCGAAAAATAATTTCAATGCTTATTTCTAAAATGTATTCAGCCAATAATTTTAATTTCGGTATTATTAATAATATTTAAAATAACTCAGCGGTGACTGGCAAGACTGGAGTCCATTAGTTCAA
>NC_046661.1:122026755-122044660 GCF_010883055.1 Belonocnema kinseyi
AGGTAACAAGGGTAACTGAAAAGAGCAAAACAGAAAATTACCAAAAACACCTTTTTTAAGATAGAAAAATCTTAGAAATATCTGCATCGATGTATTAGAAGATTCAATTTCGAAGGTTCACACTACAAAAAAATACTAGTAAGTACTTTTTACAAAGGTAAATTGTTTAAGAAAATTATACAATATTATAAAAAATGTCTTTGTTAAGCATTTTCTGAGGGAAAGAATTATGTTCTTTCAAAAACTGTTTTTTTTTTTAAAATAAATACCGAAGAAAACCAATTTGTGAAAAACAATTGCACAAAAAGTGTTATAATAACAGAAATATGTTTTTCAACAACACAGTCTCGGAAAAGATTGGAGTAATTTATCCTATCCATTTAGGGAATTTAAGTGTGTCCGAATTTACCCCACATGTCTGAAATTACGCCGTTTGATGGCTACACTTTTAACTGACCTTATGAGTTTCTTTTTTAATTGAAACAAAACTGACTAAATTTTTTTGGAGAATCTTAAAATTTTCATTTACGGGATAACGACACTGGAGCAAATGTAAATATAGACTCAAGAAGTCTCGGTATGCTGCAATTGCAGCTAATTAAATTGGAAGTCTTGAACAAACTCGCACGATTATTGAAAGCTGGATTCCCCAGTGAAACTATTATATGGAACTCTAATCGAAACGCCTCAGTTGTCGCACCAGTAAATTTGAGACTTTCCTACTAAGGAACTTTTGCTGTCATGTGTCATTTTCCTTCAAGCTCAAAAGATACTTCCGCCACCCTGATTCTCCCTATTTCATGTTCCACTTTAACCAGATGGTATATCGCGTTGACGTTTCTGAAAAAAGTGGACATTGAACTCATGAGAAAATGTTAGTCATAAAGAGTCTTGGAAGTAATTTTCAAATGTCAATTTAGCGATAAATAAGGAAGAAAATTATTGAGATGTTATATCAAGTGTGGCAGAACATATTTCCCGTTTTTTGTTCTCAAACTTTTAGATTTAAAATCATTCAGTTCATAAATCATAAATCAAAATTAGATTCCAAAAAAAACCTTCCTTCCAGCTTACTATATACAAGCATAAAACAAAGAAAAAAACATGGAGATAAAGGAAAGAGTCAACTAAAGTTCACTTCTCATTCCATCCCTATTTTTTCTGCGTTTTTTTTATACTACTACGAATCAAAATGTTTCGAAAATTTAGTCTACATCCTTGAGCATTATTTATAAGAAAATTATTCATTCTCCATTCATTGGTGAAAATTGATTTAAATATAAAAATTATTTTTCATAGCAAGAACAAAAATAAATTTGTTCAATTAATAACCCTAATCAAACTTTGTTATACTTTGAGAGATCCTTTTTTAATTAACGTCTTTGTCATCCTCTCTGTTCATAAATAACATCTTCATGAATTCTCTTTTGTTAAATTTTCATCCAATTTCGCTTTGTTTCCTTTGTTTTTTAATTCAAAACTTACTTACTTATGAATCTTGAAAATCGTTATAGGAAAAACCCAATGAATTTTGCACCTAATTAAAAATTCTTTTTTAAATTGCTAATTTCAAATCATGCTTTGCACAAGATTTAAACGATAACGGAGTATCTTTTGATAAATTCCGGTAAAATGATTATGTCTTAGTTAAAAGAATTGTCAATAATATTAATAGTCCAGAAGTGGCAGAGCCTTTTTTTCTAGAGAGGAAAAGGGGCATAGACTTATAATAATGAATGGTAAAAATATCAAAAATGTTTTAAATATTTCTGAAAGATTGAAAAATGATTCACAAAGCTTTTTCAAAGATTTTAATGATTTCACACAGATTTCAAATATTTCGCAAATATTTCAGATATATTTTAAAGATTGAGCAAACACTTCGATGTTTTTCTAATGATTTCACAAGGATTTCAATGATTTTGGAAATATTTAAAAGACTTCACAAAGACTTCAATCATTTCTCAAAGATTTCAATTATTTCAAAAACATGACCGAATATTTCAAAAATATTTCAAAGATTTCACAAAGATTTTTAAAGAATTCACAAAGATTTGTCAATGATTTCAAATATTTCGCAAAGACTTCACATCGATTTCAAAGATTGAACAAAAATTTAAATGATTTCCCAGAGATTTCGGATATACGTATTTAAAAGACTTCACAAAGACTTTCATCACTTCTCAAATATTTCACAAACATTTCAATAGTTTTACAAATATTGCCGAATATTTCGAAAATATTTCAAATGTTCCGCAAGGATTTTTAAAGATTACAATGATTTCCCAAAGATTTCACAACAAATTAAGTAATATTTCGCAAAGATTTCAGAGTGATATCAAAGATTGAACAAAGATTTCAATGATTTCCTAATGATTTTACAACGATTTTAAAAGTTTCGGATAGATTAAAAAGAGTTCACAAAGATTTCAATAATTTTACAAATTTTAGCAAATACATTTAAAATATTTCAAATATGAATTGGACTAATTTCATGAAGGTTTCAATTATTGCACAAAGATTTGAGATAGATTAGAAAGAAATAAAGATTTCAATGATTTCCTAAAGACTTAAAATTCGTTTAAATAATTTCACAAATATTACCAAATATTTCGGAAATATTTCCAAATAACTTCAAAATATTTGACAAAAGGTTGCAATGATATCTAAAAGATTTTACAAAGATTTCAAATGTTTCGCAATGATTCCGGATAGATTTAAAAGCTTTCACAAAGAATTCTATTATTTTACAAAAATTCTAGATAAGATTTCAAGGATTGACCAAAGCAAGAAAGAATCGAAAGATTCCCAGTTTTCTGATAACCCGATCAATTCAATCATTTGATTACAAAGGGCGGCAAACCCATACTTTTCCCCTCCCTGTTAGATTTGTGTGTGTGTGTGGGGGGGGGGGCATGGCCCCTGCCCCTTCGAGGGCTCCGCTGCTACTGTAATAGTCATGATATATCCACATCACCTCTTCCTTAGCTCATAAGAGACAAATATACAACGACAAAAAAAAAGGAGGGAGAAAAGGGGAAGAGTGAACCAAAACTAATTTACTTGGCCCATTTTTCCATTTATTATAGAAAGAATTTTTGGTTAGGTGAAAAATTCATTGGGGTTTTCCTATAACGACTTTTGATACTATCAAAAAAGTTAGTTCTGATTTTAAAAACATATGAGACAAAAAGAAATTGGACGAAAAGTGAACAAAAGAGACTTCATGGATATGTTATTCATAAAGTGGGGGGATTTGCTCTGGCAATAAAAAATAATTTGTATACGATATACGTAAATCAATTTTCTTTTTTGGGGTGTTCGTCTCTTATAAGCTGGAAAGGAGGTACTATGGATATCTTATTTTTATTTATAAATTTTTATAAATCTACTTATTTTACTTTTTTATGAATAGAAACTAAGCTTAAGATTCGTTCCAATGTGCAGGGTTCGCTATGACTACTCCTAATAATAATTCTTTTAACTGAGAATGTGTAATCTTTTGAAATTATTTCTTTCCTTATTCGAAATCCAATAGTCCGAATAGATTGGTTTAGAATAAACCACAAATATTTTGATGTCTTCCGCTGTTTACAATTTTTTTAATTTTGTATTTTTGATCAACTAAATTTAGACCCTTAAGTTTCAAGTATATATAAATCTCTTAGAGATTAAGTGTCCCAAAGCCATTCGAGGTTGAATGTGTAGGAAATTTGGTCAGGAAGGAATCCTTTCCAGAATCTAAAAGGCAGAAAAGTTTCTTGAACAAGAAATAGCACTATGGCTAAGCCTCTTGCGTATCAGAATTCGTTGTTGGAGAGAGCAACGATGACAGCTATCGAAGTGCGAAAAATGTAAGAAGTGAGTCAGAATAAAGTCAAAGAAGTGTGTGTGGCAACCATGCTAAACAAATGTGATGTGATACGTTACACGTGTCGCGTCGGTCAGACCGTGCTGACCCAGAGTTCAGTTAATACGGAGATTCTGAACCAAAAGGATCTATAGTCGGACTTCAAGCATTTTTCATATTAATTTCTATTTCGTACATGTATACTCACTACAATTTCTATATGTGTTATTTGTTTCTTTAAAATATATATTGTTCTCGATTAAACATTATAAAGGTCACTATTTGTATTTTTTTTTTACCGCCAACATTCGTATCGTGTCCAATGTCTTCATTTAAGGATAGAGACAGTTGCCCTTGATAGAAAAAAATTAAGAGGAAAAAAAAGAGTAAAAGGAGAGTAAATAGAAGGTGGAAAAAGGGCAAAAAGAGGAGATGTAAGAGAAGTTCGCTGCTCGTATAAACACCTTTCGTGTACATAATCGAGCACCTGGTGCACGACTCTGATCCTCTAAGTAGTTCATTACACTTTTGCAGTATATGTGCACAATAGCACGTGTTATAAGACGAACGATAAAATATCAGGTGACTTATGGAGTAAGAATTATTTAAAAATTACGTAAGAATGCCTGGATATGGAAGGGGAGGGGGTTGAAAAGGCAATAAATATGTCTAATAAAATAGTTTTAAAAATTGACTTATATGAGGGACAAAGGGGATCAAAGGTATTGTGCTAATTTTTTTGGGGTATAATTAAAAAGTGTGTTATTGACCAAAGTTAACGAAAATTTTCTTATCATCTACAGAAAACATCTATGATTTTTAAACTATGTTTCTGACAAAAATTAGGTATTTTTTACAGAATAAATTAATTAGCTGACGAGGGCCACCATTGGCTGCCAAAATGTTTGGTTTTATTGTTAACTAATTGAATTTAACTACACTGGCACCCAAAGCCAAAACCACTCCCGCAAATACTATTTCAAAATTTAATTACTATCTTGATAGAAACAGATCAAATAATTGAATTTTCAGCCCAATCGATAAATTTTCTATCGCGAAGATTAATTTTGTACAAAAAAAAAAAACTATTCAAAGTAAAAATATGAATTCTAAAAAAAAAATCATTTTCATTTCAGTTCAGAGGCATTTTCGACTAAAAAGATTAAAAAGACTATAAAAGATTTCAATTTTAAATAAAATATGTTAGAATGCCTAATAAATTAGAGATTATTTTCTAACACCATTGTGGAATCATCAACTACAGTCGAACCACACAGTTTGCATTTTGAACCAACCAAGACGAAGTTTCAATCAAAAGAAATTATTTGTGAAATATTTTTCAAAAAATATAGATTGTTTGTAAAGTTTAGAAAAATTAGTTGAAAACAACAAAATCTTCCAAAATCTGAATTTTGTAGTAAATTTCTTGACGCATTTTCAATTTTTACATTATTTTTGTACTCGTTTTAAAACTTCGAAATACATATCTTTCAAAAGTATTTGAATTTTTAATAAAATTGTTGAAAAATCTGGGATGACTGGAAAATCTTCAAAAATAAAATTTCCAAATAATAAAATTCCTGAATAATAGAATTTCCGAATAACAAAATTTCCAAATTGGAAAATTCCAAAAAGATAAAATTCCCGAATTTGAACATTCTTGAACAGTTTATAATAATACCTAATTGGAAAATTTCCGAATAAAACTCCCGGCAGCTTATAATATCATCTAATTGGAAAATTCCCGACAGTTTATCATATTACCGAGTTTCCAATCAATAATATTTATAAAAAAATTTTAATTATTTGAATTCGAGAATTTGGTATTTCGGCGAATCTTTTACTTCGGATATTTTGTAATTCGGAAATTTTTTGTCGGGAATTTTATTATTTGGGAATTTTTTAATTCAGTAATATTATAAACTGTCGAAAATTTAATTATTCTATAATTTTATAATTCGGTAATATCATAAACTGTTCGGGAATTTTATTATTCAGTAATTTTATTTTTCTGGAATTTGTTAATCAGAAAATTTTGTTATTCAAATGTTGTATAATGTGGAAATTTTGTAATTCGAGATTTTTCAGTCGACCAAAAATCATGCAAAAATTGAGAAAATTGCTTTAAATGTCATGTTTCATAAATCACAAATCATTACAACATTTCTCAGGAATCTTAAAGATATTATTGATTTTCGTAAAACCCTTTAAAATTCTTCAAAAGCATATTTTCTTTAAATCTTGAAAAATATACATTTTGTTTCAAAATTGTTGAAAGGTTCTCAACACTAAAATTATTTTAAACTTTCATACGGGAATTTTTTAAAAATAATGTGTACTAACAAAATAAACAATCGATATCGAATACAAAATTATCATTACTTAACATACATGTGGAAGGATAATTTGAGAACATTTATTAAAGAGTTCATATGCAGAAGGCAGATAGGCAGAAGAAAATTTAAAAACATGGGATATAAAATTAATTATAAATAGATAGAAAACTTCTATATTTTTTATAATTTTATTTCCCTTGTTTTTGAATTATGCGATAGAATAGTAACACTCAGAAAAAGGTTTGATTGAATAACCAAATTTTTGTAAACAACCATAGAATATAACTACAATATGGACAACAAAACATTTGGTTGACCCGAATAAATTGTTTGACTGTTTAACCAAATATTTTGGTAGGTGGACTATTTGGTTGGTTCAACCAAAAATTCTGATTGCGTAAATCAAATATTTTGTCAAATAAATAAAAAATTTGTTTGATTCAACAAAATGTTCATATAGATGCAAGAAAACAGTTTTTTTTAATTGATGAATAATTTTTTGGAGTGCGTGCACTTTAGTACTTTTACTCTTAATTGTTCTGGAAATAAGAGTCATAAAGAAAGAAACACGAATGATGAATAATGAATCATGATTCAGCGCTGACTGCTAATACTTTAGTGAGCCAGCGAATGAAACTCACGCATTGTTGCAACAAGTGCAATCATGCCGATGCCGCCTTGCAGTCTCGTCAGAGCAGACAGCGTGGCTGGCGCTGCACATTCAATGGAAGCGTTACGGTTACGTAATCACTAGTAAACCTGACTCCCGTTGCTGTCCAGCCTTCGGGTATGCGTTCATGCCCATGCCTCCGACTCAAGCATTATTCAACTTTTAACATTCCATCTCGCCTCTCTCGAACCACGTGCTCCACGAGAAAAAAAGCTAATTTAATGAAACGCCAGCTGGAATGTTTAATAATGATCCAATAGTCCAGTCATTTGGTACTTTTATAAGGAACTGTCAAAAGGGGTAATTGCGGACATTCCTGAATTGATAGTTTAAATTACTTAAGGGGATTTTAACCAGAATCTAAAATCAATTAAGGCTTTAACTGGTTCAAGTTTCAGGTTAAAACCCCCTGAAGTAATTTAAACTCAAAATTTAGGAATTTCCTAGTTTACCCCACATTTCCGAAATTACCCCGCTTGATGGAAATGTTTGGAGAATTACATTTTTTTCCTGAAGGGGGCGGCTTATGAAAATTGTATACACATGGAGAGTGACAATATGATTAAACTGACCTATTTTTAAACAACTCTAGACTAGAAAGTATGATTCGCGCGCTATGGGCGCAGTAAGTTTCTCATTAGCAGTAAAATTCCCGAATATAAATATTTCAGGGACCTTTATAAACAAAAACAATTTTCTGATAATTCCCTAGTAAAATTTTTTAACTTTGGTTCTTGAACAAATTTTCAGTTTAATTATTGAATACTTGACTACAAAATAAAAGCATTTAAATGATTAGAAATCTTCTGAATTTAAAGCATTTAGAATCAAAATTGGATCACTTTTGATTCATCAATTAAACAATTTCACCACACTTTTTTAAACTTAGTGTTTTTTTTCTTGCATGAAAGCAAGCCTATTGTCTTTCCTTTAAGTATCTTCAAATTAAAAAAATTGAGATACTATTATTTATTTGTAAAAATTAGCGTTCAGAAGCAGAGTGGGACTCACCAACCTAGCCGATACCCGTTTTACCCAATTTTTGTTAAAGAGTTTAAAATATTTTATTTTCAGGCGTTTAAAAGGATCTGAACAGATTTTAATGAAATTCATAGAATTTTCGAAGATTTTAATTATTTAAAGAAATTTTCCAAACTTTGAAATATTTTAAGGTTTAAAATATTTTTAAAAAAATGTACAGCAGGCAAAGGGATTGCAAAACAAAATTACTAAAGGGATTTCATATAAATTTCAAGATTTAAATATATTTTATCGGATTTCAATAGTTTAAAGAATTCTAAACATTTTATTATATTTATGTAAACTGTAAAGTATTTCACAAAAATAAAGGAATCTAGTAGGATATCAAAAATTTGTAGATAATTTCAAATATTTCAGTCACCTACGTTTTCAAAAAAATTTCCTTTAATTTGGAAGGATTTCATAGGATTGATAAGATTTTAGGATATTGAAAAAGACTCCATCGGATTTCAGAGAATTTTCAAGATTTAAAAATATTCCAAAGGGTTTTAAGGGATTTTATAAGATTTTCGAAGATTTCAGTAATTATAAGGAATTTTAAAGGCTTAAAATTAGGTATTTTAATCAATTTTCCAGGATATCAAAAAATACTATAGGACTTCAAATATTTCAAGATATTTCAAGGAATATCATCAGGCTTTACGTAATTTCACGGGATTTCAACAGATTTTATAATATTTTAATAGATTTCAAGGAATTTATTCACGAAAATTGCGGGGTTTTAAAGTATTTCAAAAATATGAAAAAGATTTTTAGACATTTTGAATAGATTTCAAGAATTTTAAAGGTTTTACGGAATTTGGAAGATTTTAGGATTTTAAAAATATTCTCAGGAATTTCCAAGATCTTGAAGGTTTTTAATTTTTTTTCAATTTCAAGGCCTACATTTTTTAAATTTGGGAAACTCCGAAACTGATTAATTTCAAATTTAATGCCCGTAAAAATTCAAGATTTTTAAAAACCAATTAAAAATGTACATTTGACTATGCGGTTATCTGGTTAATCTGGAATTAAAAAATTAAGAATCTTTGAATGAAATAATTGCGAATTCAAACTTCTGGAACTAAGCAACTTTCATTTCAAGACTTTGAACATTATAAACTATTTCAGAATTGCGAATTCAAAACCATTATTTTAAATTGAAATTTTAGAAATTATCAAGATAATGCAAATTATTAAGAACTATCATATCATATAATATCAAATGACATTCAAAGTGATTGGATAGATTTTATTATTAAAAAAGGGAGATTTCTGTAAAAAAATTACTTTTACTTTTATTTTTACTGGTTAAAATTGAAGAATTTTAAATTTATTGTAAACCTTCGAAATTTAATTATTCTAAAAAGGTTCAAAATTCTCAATTAGGAATCCAATCAGGGATCCGGCCGGGTCCCAGTGGGATAGCTCCGCTTTAAGCTGGGCACTGGTCGGGGAATCCGGCCGGGATCCGGCTAAAAATATCACGGTAAACTGGTCAGATCCCGGCTTCAGTACCGGTCGGGTAATCCGGCCAAAAAACGGTTAAGAAATGTTGCTTCAGGCGAGAAATTGGTAACTTGTTTTGTCTTTTAAGGCTCATCGTAAAGATTACGCTGAACTTTAAAAGCCAAATCAAGTGAACCAATTCTGGCAAGAAAATCGGAGTAGAATTCTATTCCCTGATGATAGAGTGTAATAGCAATTTGGAAGCCACGTGGTGATATAAGGTTAGGAGAGAAGAAAGTAAAAACTGTATAAACAGGACTATATTTTAATTAAAAATAATAATTATTCGCTCACTAAGTGGGGGTTTCAAACTAAATACTGAAATAAAGTTGATTTTAACCACGAGTCTCGATTTTATTTGCGAACTTCGAAGAAACGACGCGACGTGACTGCAAGGGGCATCTTCGTTACAGGTGCGAAACTGAAAATTACTGAGTTTCTATGCAGACGACAGACACAGCAGGCGCTATATATGGCGGTAAATTTGAAATTGTACAGGCTAAACATTGTCTGAATATAGAGAAGTTTATAACAATTGTATCATTTCTGTTGTTGCACATAGCAGAATCGATAACAGTTTAATTTAAAATATTCAATTATTCGAAAAAATTTAACGTCTTTCTTTAAGAATTTTAAAAAAGCTAATTTTTAATTCACTATTCTAATAAATCTTTAAATTATAATTTTCAAATAATAATTCATCTAGCATTCATAACTACGTCTTTGATAATATCACGGCTCTTCAAAAATGTGTAATTTCTACAAAAAACAGTAACCTGACCAGTGCTTAGCCGGCTCTCGACCATTAGATATAACTAGAGTTAGCCCGGCCAGTAACCGGCCAGCCTCGGAATACGTGATTCGAGAAAAATGTAGCCCGACCGGCTCCCGCCCGGTTCCTGTCCATGAAACCCAGCCAGGGGTAGCCCGGCCGGGATCCGACGAGAAACCTTGTTGTATTAAGGCTAACCGGGGAAATTTCTACACGGGATTTTAAGATTTCTAATTGAAAGCTTTAAAAATAACTAATCCAAACCTATTTGAACGTTTAACATTAACAATTTCCAAACTTAATTTAAATTAAAGTATTCCATAATTAGGATCGTGAAACTTAATCTTTAGAAATGATTAATTTTCAAACTATGCGTCCCTCTTTTTAAAATTAATAATTATAATATAGACTACTCAATTAATAACTTGAAAGTTAATTATAAATCATTTCCATGCATGTGGAACAATTTCATGTAACGAACAAGGGAATATTGATATATATATTTTTTTTTTGATTCATACTTTTTGTAAAAAAAAACAGTTTATGACCCAAAATTAAAATTGTAGAATTATTAGAATTCAATATTTGGCCAGTTTAAAAATAATGACTTTAAAAAATTGTCACTGGGCTTATGGACTTGAAAAATCCGTCTCAGGCGGCGAGAATCGAACCCGCAGCCTTCGCGCACGAACGGGGCATTTAAGCGCTGAGCTACACGGCCACTTGAAAGACCATTTTTTAAGTGAATAAGACCAGTGAAACTGTTTTTTGTACCGTTCTTTCTTAAAACTGGCAAAATACTTAGTTCTAAGAATTTCACAACTTTACTTTGGGACCACGACCTTTCTATTCTTCTTCTATTCAAACAAAGAAATGTTCCTACCTCTAATGCGAAAATCGTGTTTCTGGGAAATAGCTCATTTCATGGAAGTCACACGACAAAGATCTTAATTTGGGGACTTCATTCTGCGTCAGACAAAAAAATGACCCTAATAGGTCACAAGTAATCCTAGCAAAGTGTACCCTTACTCTATCCAGTGACTAAGCCCTCCGTGAAACGAAAATGAGGTTTTTTTTACCACACATGGTCGTGAGCTGGGACAATGAATCTATTAATTTGATGATTTACGAAAGTGATCATTTAAATTTAAGATCTTAAACATTGAAAAATCTTCACGGCTTCATGAAATAATTATTTTTATGTGCGTTTTTTGTTTTCTTATGGATGCAATCGTGTACTTACTTCTTTCAAAGCAATAAATAAAAACATGAAATAAGATATAACATAAGCAATATATTTTGTTCAAATATAATTTTACATAAAATTAACAAAAGATAATATCGGATTTTTCATAAGCAAGTATCGTCTTGTAGAAAAGTTAAGTAGTTTTAATCTCGTTTAATAGCGAAACATACTTTACAAAGGATAAATCCATGTGATGATAACTTTACAATACAATTTATTTATGACAAATAGTTTTACAATTTAAAAATGAATCTCCTCAAGACTCTCCATCACAATAAATGCAAGCGATACTGAGCATAGGAAACATTTTTACAAGAGGATAAAAAAAATTGGAAAAATGTGCTCTCACAAATCTCTTCAAAATTGAACGGTTAATTTTTTTGATTTAAAAAATCGGTTATTACGTTCTATAAATTCTTTTAAATCTATTTTTTTCTTCATTTCAGTATCAGATGTGTTACTTCTGATGGTTAGTTTCATGGAATTAGAAAAAATTGCATGAGATTGCAAGAGATTCTATGAATTCTAAGAAAGGCAGGATTTATTGCAGACCACTCAATATTTTTAATTTAATTGAAATCCACATGAAAAGTTTTTGAAATCTCTTGAAATCTCTTGATATTTTTAGAAATATTTTTAAATCTAATGAAATACATGAAATCTGTTAAAATCGGTTAAAATCCATTGAAAGTTAAAAATTTCCCGAAATCTTTCAAATAATTGTAGGTCTTGTAAAGCTTAATCTTCTTACCTTGAATTGTTGAAATCCATGAAAATCCATTTAAATAAAATTCAATTTATTCCGTCTAGTATCAATTATTTGAATTCCTACCAATCTTTGGAATCCGTTGGAGTCCTATGAGATTAAAAAAATTCTCAAATTTTCTGCAATTCCTTAAAATTTTATTTATTTTCGAATGTTCACTAAAAATTACTTGACATGCTTCAAAATCCTGCAGAATTAATCGAAATCTCTTGGCACGTTTAAAAAATGTAAAAATACTTGCATGAAATGTTTGGAAATTCCTTGAAATTCATGGAAATATTTGTTATGTTTTGGAAGCCGATAAAATCTTTTTGAATTAGTCGAAATAATTATAAATTCTTGAAAATCTTTTTAATAGCCTTAAAATCAGTGAAAGTCCCTCAAAAGTAGTTGAAAACCTTTGGAATCCCTTAACATATCCTGACATGTTTGGAAATATTTTGTAAACGCTCTCAAATTATTTCGAAATTGCTTACAAATCGTTAAAATCTTTTAAAGCTAGTCAAAATATTTTGAAAGCCTTTACCATTCTTTTCAAATCCCTAAAGTCAGTGGAAGACCCTCAACATTTGTTATAATCCTTTGAAGTCTCATAAAAGATATTGATAAACGCTTAAAATCTAGGATAATTCCTTAAAGTACTACGAAATTCCATAAAATTTGTTGGCATCTTAATTTAAAATAAATAAATAAATCATTTGTTTAATTATTCTTATAATTTTCAAAACTCTCATGTAAAAAGATTTGTAGATTAATAGTTCAATCATGCCTTTTAACTGAGAACTACAAAACTTATTGTCCGTTTAAATTTAATGATAACTTATTGTATATAGTTAGAAATTAATAAGATGGTAATCATTTTTCTTCTCTAAAAACATCTTCAGGGTTAAAGAATCGGAAAGATTGGTTTGGTGTCATTTTCCGTGACTCGACGAAACTCTTCCGGTGGTGCGTCTTTTGAATTAAAAATTTTAAATCTGACTCATTATATGCCTCTTCGTATTTTCCATTTAGTTTTTTCTCACGGTCCATAGAATTCGATTGAATCGCATCAGACGCTTTTTTAAGCCACAAAAGATTCCAGGGGATACATTTTTCACCGTTGAATCCTCTCCAATTAAAATATTGTGCTCGGTCTTTAAAATTGACGTTAATGACCTTTTCTTTCATTTTTCTGTTTCAGGTAAGCTTACTTCTCTTCTTTTCATTTTGCCATTAATGTATAAAAAGTAAGTACTATGAAATAAGAATGTTTTTAAAAAAATTGAAGAAAACCAGAAATAATTTTAATAGTCTCCAGTGACCTTCGTGATTTTTTAATTCTAATTTTGAAATATTTTATTAACTATGATATATAGTTTAGTCTCTACGAATTTCGATTTAATCTAATTTTTTTCAAAATGTAGTAAACAAGATTGAATTTTTTGAAAAGATGCTCTTTATTCACAGAATAATTGAAAATTTGCAAAAATGTGTCTTATTTAGGGTTTACTATTCTTTCTTTAAATTTATCTAATATAGAGAAATATAGAAGAGTGTCTAAATGTGCCAAAAAAATAGCGCTCATTGAACTAACTTATTTTTAACATCATTATATATTCTGAAAAATGTTCCTACATCGTATCAATGATTTCTGCTGAGAAAATACTCGAGGATAGATTTTTTAATGTTGAACCAAAAAAATAAAGAGAAAATCGTTTTCTCTAAGTTTGGATTCATAACAAATGATTTACAAATTAACGAAATAGGAATTATTAACTGATTTTGTTAGAATTTAATTAATTACTTTAACATTTTTTTAACCTAATCTAGTTCGTTTTCTGTCAATAAATTGTCAATCGTTCTTTTGCACTCAAAAACTAAAAGAAAATATTTCCTATGCAAATAATATTTTCTGCTCTATTCCTTGCAGTAATGTTTGGGTTTGAAATTCTAGAGTAGGTATTCCACCTCATCTTTCATATCGCGGCGACGACTTGACTATATGCAATATTCACGAGCGTGGATGTTACTTTACTTCATCGTCTGATTTTTTCCATTTTTCCATTCGTCTGCGGCTCTTCCAATTCCATACTTCGTCTTCTCTATTTCCTTTATTTTTTCTTCATCTGCGGGGAATAGACGACGGCCTTAGTTTGGAATCTTAAATAAATGTATGTAGGCATTTAAATACAAAGTGCTATTTCGTATCTGAATATCTGAAAGGATGGCATTGTTTCTATACTCTATATGTATATTTTTGTTCATTGTATGTACATGAAACAAATTAAATATTCCAAAAGTCTTTATCAAACAAAATTATTGTTATAGTATTGGGAATCTTTAAATAATTTAGTCATAAAACGAACACTTTTCACAAATAAGTATTTTTCTAAGCTAGACCAACTACATCGATTTAAAATTAAAATATTAAATAAAATTAATTTTAGATTAGAAGAAAAATAAGATGTGAGATTTCATATTTTATACAAAGATTTATTATTTTATACTCAATATATTAAAAATATATCAACTATTTTCACTGTAAACGAGATTCAAAATGTTTTTGAAAAATCTGCAATTTTCACAGTGCAAACAGTTGAAAAGATTTCAAGGGTTTTTAAGATATTCCAAAGGACTAACAAGTATTTCAAATAATTATATATATTTTTTAACAGAATTTAAAGAAATTTCTTAAGCTTTTTAGGGATTTGATAATATTTCAAAAAATTTCAAAAGATTTCAAAGTATTGCAAAAATTTTAGAGTAATTCAAACGATTCCGAAGGATTACGAGAGGCTTCACAGATTTTTAATTATTTTTAAGGATTTTAAAAGTTTCAAGAGATACCGAACAATTTTGACGGATTTGGATGGATTTAGAGAAATTATGAGAAAATTCCGGGAAATTCAAAGGATTTTAAGAGATTACAAAATATTCCAAATTATATACACGGATTTTAGAGAATTTCGTATGATTTTAAAACATCTAACGAAATTTCAAACGACTTCTGAATATTGTACAGCATTTGAAGGGATCTTAACAAAATTAAAAGGCTTTTGAAAGATTTCAATTGATTCTTATAGATTGTAAGGGATTTGAAGAGATACAGAAAAATTCTCACGAATTTGGAAGACTTGATTTCAACGGGTTTTAAGATATAAAGGGATTTTGATGATTAAATGAAATTTTCAAGGATTTCAAAAGATTTTAAATTATACACACCGATATTAGAGATTTTCTTAAGATTTTAAAAGATTTAACGAAATTCCACAAGAATTCAGAATATTATAAAGGATTTTTAGGCATTTAGAGAAATCTGAAAGGCTTTTGGGATATTTTAATGGATTCTTTCATATTGCCAGGAATTTAAAGATATTCGATAAAATTTCTACGGATTTGAAAGAATTTTTATGAGATTTTGAATATTTAAGGCGATTTCAAGAACTTGCATAGTTTTTAAAGGGTTTTAAGGGACTAAAAGAGATCTCACAATAAGTCACTGGATTTTAAAGGATTTAACATGACACCGAAATATTTTCACAAATTTTGAAGAATATCAGGGGCTTTTAATGATATTTCAAAATTTTTCAATGAATTTATAGACATTTCAAATATTTGAAAAGAAGTTAAGGATTCTAAGAGGTATATAGGAGTTTTAACGATTTCACGGGATTTCAAGAAATTTTTCCACGGATTTTACATATTTTCGTGAATTTTAATAGAATGTCAACACAGAATAAGGTAATAATAAAATTTGTTGCAGGCAATTTTTTAGAGGGATAAAGTTTTAATCAGACAACTTCGCGTTTTTCAAAATACATGTGTTTTCATGGAAAAACAAAAGAAAGTTTAACCGTTATTTTGTCTAGCCTTATCCTGTAAAGTTAATTTTTGTTGCAGCAAAACTTTCATCGGAAATCGATGTAAAGTTTATTTTATGTTTTTTTCTGTGAAATATTTCGAGGGATCTCGTAAGATTTCGAAACATTTTCCGGAATTTCAAGGATTTTAACCGTATTTCACACATTTTGAAGGATTTTTTATATTTGCAAAGATTTTAATGAATTTCGATGATTTTACGGGATTTCGAGGAATGTTTCCGCGTTTTTTAAAATATTTTACTGAACTTTAAAGGGATATCAAAGATTTGAAGGTATTTATAGAGATTGCAAAGATTTCGAAGGATTTTAATAGATTTTGGCAGATTGTGAGATACATTATTTGGTTTTGATGATTTTTGAAGAATTTATGTTATTTTACTTATTCGCACAGTTTCTAAAGTTTTAAAGGGGTTTCAAGAGAATATGTGCGATATTCACGAAATTCAACAAGATTTATAAAAAACGTCACGTGAATTAAGCAATTGTAAGGGACTTACAAAATCTTCCAAGGAAATCACAGGATTTTAAAACATTGCAAAGATTTTAAGGATTTCAAGAATTTGGTTCACCCAAACAAAAAATGTTGTTGGATCAATCCATTTATTTTGTTGAATCAACCACATTTTTATTTATATCTAAGAAAACAGTTTTTTGGCTTAATGATTCGTTTTCTAACTGTATCTAATATTAAATATTACATAATAATTAGAATTACATTAAAGGGGGAAACTTACGTAAGAAATTATTTTGACCCACCTCCCCCTACATAAGGATTCCGGACGACCTAGTCCCAAAAAGCCTCACGTAATTAGTGAGAGATTAAAAAAAAAACAAGAATAGAGATGTCATTAAATTAAAAAATAAACAACGATATACGACCGAACGTTCATGTGCTAGCAGTGCCGGGAGTTGCCTGAAAATAGCCTTGTTACTAATTTTGGGGAATCGTAACGCAAAAATTCAGAGTCACCTGATCCGTTTCTAATTAACACGAATAATATTGCGCAATATGCGTGACTGAGTACTCGCGCACTGCGATTCTTCTAAGGCGAAAGTTGCAACCATCTCTCGCCCTACCCCATGAAAAACTGCGTGGGCCAGCAATTTTAGGAATCACAAAACCGAGGGATAGTAAATCGGGGTTCTGGTGTAAACAAAAGAAAAACGTGTTGCGCAATATATGTAAGATTTCTTACATAAAATCTTTAAAAATGGCAAAGTCTCTGAAGATGACATCAATTTCCTTGTCATGGTCATAAATCCCTATCATTCGGCTTACTTTTAAAATGAATGCACTTCTCTCTGATGAATGTGTACCTACCAATTTTGAACAGAACATAATTTTGAACCCTAGGAAGAAGTTTGCATGAGCGACCTTAAGGGTTCATATTATCATACTAAGTTGATAAGAACAGGTTGTAAGCGCTTGCAACACTGAGTATGGAAGATGAAGTCCTTTTGTGAATATGGGTCTGAATTATGATATGCGGTAACCACCTCCTGATTTTGTTATACAACAAATTTCATCCTTACTTTTTTTTTTAAATATTCCCTTAAAATTGATTTTCATCTTATTGACGGGATTTTTATTCATCAAAAATATGGTTGCTCATTTTAACAGTTTTTGTTGAACCACTAACTCTCTATCACTAGAGATTTCTATTCCCGTAGGGTCATTTTACTATTTTTCTAACAAACAAAAAAAAGACTTCAAATGTTTTGAGCAGATAAGGTTTTTTACGTCAAACTCTCGCATTCAGTCAACTCGTTCTGAGCCTTCCCAGAAATGCTGGCTCCATCAGTTTATCAAGGGAGCAGATCAAGAGCGGTCAAAGATATTTTATAAGCTTATAATATCTTTGCAGCGGTCCCT
>NC_046661.1:122044760-122051992 GCF_010883055.1 Belonocnema kinseyi
AAACGAGTCAAGGGGCCCTCGCTATTTACGTTTTGATCCCCCCGAAACCAGTCCAAGGCTATTTGAAGGCAACCGCCGACACTTGACTGAAAGCGAGAGTTTGGTGTATTTAGAATTTAGCTGTGAGGTATGTAACACGACATTTTAAAGAAGGCCGGCAATAACTCCCTTAATCATTTTATTCCTTGGTTATCGTTTGAAGTCTCTTGAAAACCCTAGAAATTCCTTAGAATATTTTTCAATTTCAGATTTACGCACTCAAAACTATAATTAAGAATTATAATTATAGAAATTTCGAAGATTATCATAATTATTAAGAGGTATCACAGAATGCAGTTTTAAATGCCAATCAAAAGGATTGGTACGGGGGGTGGGGGGTCAGTAAAGATATGGGGTAAGTAGTCTAGGGTATCGGGTAAAGTTGGCTAGAGTGCGAGGTAAAGTCGAGTAGAGTACGGAGGAAATTTTGCTTTAGGGTACGAGGTAATGTCGGCTAATGCTGAAAATAATCGTTTGAGTAGGTAACAAAAAACTATTCAAACTGTACATAATGCCTTCTTCCGGCGTACAATGACAGTTAGCATTCTATTAAGGACAATATTTATCTTCTACCTATAATAGCAAATAAAAAAAAATTATTCGCAACAAAATTTACTCTTAGTTTTTTTCTGTGTGTAGATCTGCACCTGCTCATGTTAGATTGCCAAGAAGTACTCATTTATTTTAGTTTAAGAGACATAAAGTAAAATATAGAAATGCATTTATTGCATTAAAGATGGGACGATGATAAAATCTATGTTGAATATAGAGATCGTCTCTTCTTACGAGAAACAAAGAGAGTATGAGGATGAGAAAGAGGAAGAAATGGTATTGTATTCTTTATACAAAAGCCGACACGAGGAATGGCTACCGTGTGGGATTTTCGCCGGCTAGCATGCAGAAGCCTTAAAACAGGTCTCGAATATCCTTAAGGTTGGATCAAAGAAATTCTTCATGGTACGAGGATGAGAGCAGCAGTTCAGAACGATCAGACTAATTTCTCCATTCTTCTTGGCTGGACGAAAGGCAGCAGTTATCAAATAGGAATAAAATAAAGAAGTATAAATATGAAAAAAGTCCTAATGAGAATAAGTGAAAGACAGGAACAGAAAATGAATAATATGAAGGGCATTTCACTTCAAATGAGAACACCGCCGAAATAAATGGTTTCCCAATTTTCTTCTCATCTAAATTCCTGTTACCAATATTTTAGGCAACTTAGGGTTCGTGTCTGAAATATTTCTTAAAATCTTGGTGCAATAAACATTCGCATCATTTTAGTTCTGGAAGCATGGACACAAACCCTCCATTGATCGAAAAGTTGGTAAATATCGGTAAAAGGAATTTTGAGCTATACGTGGCGTTTTGTTGTTGTTTTAAACTCAATAACAGTTTTAGAAAAAATGCTCCCCTAGACTAGACATTTTTAAGTGTCCCACTCCCCTTTCAGTCCTTTTTAAATATATTTTCTATTAAATTTTTTCAACATATATATACAAATTACATTTATATCTAAAATATTTTCTTAAAAATATATAGTCACGTTATTTGATGGTTGTCCATTTGATTGCAACATTGTGTGAATATGACGTTTAGTGAATATTTTCATTCTGTTTTAATGCTAATAAAGATTAGAAAATTATTGCACCATTAATTTTTTTAATTCAAATCCCCAATAAAGTAATTTTATTTCATTTTTTCCGAGTGACTCTACATTATTAAAAAAAAGAGCATTTTTATTATAAATAATGATATTTTAACATTGGGAAATATTGAAATAATAATGAAATCATGGAACAAGGATTAGAATATCTTAATGTACGAAGTTTATACACTGTCGGTACCGGATACAAATTTTTTTTTACCAGTCGCCAAAAAATTACCGGCATCAGCAAAAAGATTTACAGGAAATCTTTTTTTTGCTTAGGTTTTATTTCAAAATATTAACTTTAAGTTTTGAAAAAACCAATATATATATATCATTGAAAGAAAATGTAGATTCTTGAAGATTTTGAAAAAAATGTTCCTTTAAAGAATTTTAAAGTTTTTAAGATAATTAAATTTTCTTAAATATTCCTGTAAAATTTTCCAATGATTTTTTTTTATAAGTGACATTTAGAAACTGTGAAAAAATTTCAAAAATAATTTCAAATTTGAAAATACAAATAATAGGTAAGTTTTAAGAGAATATTTGAAAACATTTTAAAACATTTTAAAAGATTGCCAAAATTGATAAAGGAGAATCTTGAAGATTAAAAAAACTATTTTTTGAAGAATTTAAACACAATCTTAGGAGAAAATCGAATAATTTTCAAAACTATTTAAAAGGCTAGAAGTTTCAAAAAGATTTTTAAAAAATTCAAATGTAAATTTTTGAACATTTTGAAAAAAATGTTCAAGCTTTTTAAGAATTTTGTGAGGTATCAAGCAAATAAAAAGCTATTTTTAAGATTCGCAGAATATTTTAAAATAATTTTTCAGTTTTAAAAATTAATCTCTTAAGATTTCCAAAATTGTTTTTTAAAATCCTTATGATCATTAAGAAATCCTTTTAATATTGAGTTTTAAAAACTTAATTTTGTTTGATAAAAATTGGATCTCTTTTTAATAGCAATGCACATTTTTGTTTAAAAATCAATCTGCTACATTCTAATTTTTTTTAATTCGTCTTCAATTTTGGATGAGATCCAAAAATTTTTATTCAAAATGAATATTCTTTTCAATTTAAATATCAAATATTTATTTTATTGTTCAGATTTTATTATTTTGTTTGTTAAAAATTAATCTACTTCGTCAAAAGTTTATCTACTTTCTTAAAAATGAACTTTTTCGGTTGAAGATTCATTATTTCAGTTAAAGATTCATTTTTTTGGTTGTAAATGTCAATAGTTTGTTTGAAATTTTTTCTTTTACTTGAGTGAATTCAACTGTTCTTTAATACAAATTAAATCAATTTGGATTGGACTATCAAATATTACATTTTCAATTAAGAATACATCTTTTTTTTTTGTTGAAATTCAACTATTTTGTTAAAAAATAATTTTGTTGTTGAAATTTTGATTTTGTTTATTTGAAATCTTCAAAAATCTATTTAATTTTCTGAACAATATTAGAAAAATTATATTTATATAAACTTAAAATCAAATAAATAAATTTAAAAAATAAATGATTATTCGACATTTTTCTTTTGAATTAAAAATGGTTTGTTTTCCTCAAATGAACATTTGCAATCGGCCGTAGCACGTAATTGATGATGCTGACCTCTCTAAAATTGAATGAAGAATTTTTCATTCAGAAAAATTCAATATCGATCAATAATTGAAATCCGCAAAATTTGTTGAATCTCGCTTTTTGATTTCATCTTATTTTGGGACTCTATTTAAACGAAAGAATCCCCAGCTGTTTCTTTATAAGGAGCTTTAGTGTCAATAAACAATTTTTTTCTGGCTTTTTTTCTTTTTTTAAAAATTGTTTAGCTCAGTTTTTCGTTGTTCTGAGATTGATTTAGCTTTATGTAAGAGAGTAAAAAAAAACCTCAAGACGATGTTGCCTGACCTTTAATATTTATCCTTCATATCCATCAAATGTAGTGTCATGTTTAGGGAATTTCATGGTATTTGACCTGCTTTTACCACGGGTGTGTCGTAAAATCTGTAACGACTTGGGTTCCAATTCCTGCGACGTGTAATCGTCTCCACAGGAGTCGCCGTCTAGGTTGGGTTTATAGTTCACGGTTTATGGTTAACTTGAGTTCCACTTTCATACCGGAGAGGATCTGATGCTGAAGGGGTTGGGTAGAAAGGGGGGGGGGGTAGCACATATCCTCCAAGAAGATAGGATTTACGGCACTCTGCTTCAGACATCTCCAGAGCCTAGATTTGTTAGACCAATGTTCGATGATCATCGACACTCAGCTTCCGCCTAACAATACAATCTCCAATATCTTCTTTATCTTTGTACTATCGTTCTCCAAATTTTTCGATACGAGAATCGAGATGAGAAAATAAGCATCATGAAGCAGAAAAAGGATGAACAAAAATATCAAGCTTCTGAAATGATGTTCAAATTTTCCTTTCTCTTTCTGGTACCGCAAATTCAGTCAAAAATACATATGATTCCAATTACGATTTTCTGTTCCAATTTTAGGTTCCTGTCACTTTTCGATCGCCAGCTTCCACATTCTATTTTTCGGAAGTAGATAACCTTATCTAATCACAGTTTTTGGCCTCAATTCATTAAAACTTTAGGCCAGGAGTGAACTTTTGTTTTATCTTTATATTGTGATTTCGATTTTACAGAATGTTTTTTTTTTCGCTCTTCTGAAAAATCCCGACTTTTTTGGTTATCTAGTATTCTAGTTGTGCACTGCAACCTTTCGACTCATGAAATTCAATAAATTTTAAATAGTTACTCAAAATATTTTTTACTTCTTCAATCCTTAAACATAGACTAATTAAATACGTAAAGAAGTCTTTGTTTGCTAACTTTTATTAGTACACTCGATTCTCGATTTAGCCACTCGTGGTTTAGTGATTCCTAGAACTGCTGGCCCGCAGTGCGCGGGTACTTTCATGCGAAGATTGCGCAATATTATGCATTCCAATTGTGAAATATTCAGAAGGCTCCTTTCAGGTTTCGATAGTGCCGATTTAGCAATAAGGCTGCTTCCGGAGAACCCCCGAACTGTGGCTAAATCGAAAGTCGGGTCTATATGAAGGAAAATTGGCGTAAATAAGAAATGAATCAATTTTATCACCTTTTATTACTTATAATCTTTTACACAAAAGGGTGAAGGGGCACCTATTAGATTTATAGTATACAGTCTGAGAGACCGCACGTCCATATGTACTTACTAATTTTTGTCATTTTTTGCCCAAGTGAGGGACAGTGGGACATACTATTTTTCTGGACGGCCGTGTTCCGTACTCGGTGATACCCACATTATCTTACGTTTTAAATAACTTGAATTAAGTTTAAAGAGGAATATAAAATTGTGACGCTACCATGGACGTGCGGTCTCACGAACCATATATGAGATTTCAGTTGATAGTACTCACAAATTACAATCAGGACCACACGTTGTCCATCTACTTCGGCGAAAGAACACCAGAAATAAAGCTACTAATCACGACACCTTCAAAAAGTTCGAAGGGGAAAGGGACCCGCATATCAGAAGCATGGTGCGGCCCGAGAGACCGCACGGCCCCTCTTAAAGGCTAAAATAAAAATTTATCTTTAATCTTTTCAGGAGAATAATACGTTTCTGCTTGGTAAATAGTGTAAATGGCTTTCATTGTTCGAGTATATTTGTGTAGCCTCACAGCGTGGTCAAGAGCGCTCTTAAATAATTGAATTTCCCGTTTCGTGCGGTGGCTTTGACCGCCCTTCAATTGCAATGGGAAATTCGAGCTAGGTTTACAGTTTACACGATCTTGCAAACGAGTCGCGTCCGTTTCCTATACGATACACGGAAGTTAATGATGCGAAAGGCTAGACGTAGATGAAAAGCATTAATGAAGATAAACAGAGGAATTCAAATGCTCATTAATTTGTTGCATGCGCAGAATCACATTACGTCCTTCTTTCTTCCACCGTTGTACTTTAAATGTTATGTCTGCGGAAACTTTAATTGCAGGACAATGCGATATTTTTTTCAAGGTCGAACTTGAATGTCTGAGGAAATAGACCTTTTAGATCGTTTGAGAGTTGAATACATTATTTCCTTTTTTCTTGTATTTTTTATAATAAATACTAAACTAAGATCTTAAAATAATTATTTTATTCAAACAAAAACGGAGAGATCGCTCTTTCTAAGTTTTAGGTGGGGGGAGGGGGAGGTAAAAAAATATGTATGCAATATAACCTACATCTGTCACGAAGAGAATACTCTCCTGTTCTATTTCATCATATTTTGTCGGAGATGAATTTTTTAACTTTTGGGAATTAACTTAAAAATCTTTGAACTCTTTGGATTATTTAGAATCTCACCAATAAACAAACTAGATTGACTAAATAAAAAAAAATCCAGAAAAATTACCCTCTATTAAAAAAAAGAATTATTTTAATTGCATTAAATATTTACATGTAAATAATCGTTTTGAAAATCAAAACGTATTGCAACCAGTTAATTTTTGCTGGTTCTATTAAAAATATTAACATCTTTTCGTACCTTGTTCCTCTAATATGACAAATTTAATTTGGAAAGTTGACACCTTAGAGGTAAACCTTTTTTGGTTCAAAGTTCAATTTCTTCCTCGAAAGTGGAACTACTTTGTTAAATATTAATTTTTTGGTTAATGATACATCATTTTAGTGGGAAAATCTTTTTTTCTTTAAAATTTAACTACATTTTGATGAAAATTTTTCTCGTCAATTAATTTTTTTAACTGTTCATTTAACAATTCTATGTTTGATTTAACATTTATCATGCTCAGTTGAAAATTCAGTTATTTGGTTGGAAATTTCTGTATTTTATTAAAACTTTGTCTGTTGTGGTAGAATATTAATCTTCATCCCAGGTGCGAATTTTCCATTGGGCCATAGTCGGGCCAAATTTCTCGGAGTTGGGCTAACTTTGCCAACCAGGCATTGGCCAACATACCGAAATGATAACTATGGCCCAACTCTGTTTGCCGACTATTGGCTACCATGGTTGGCCCAACCATGGCTACTAGAAGTCGGCCCAACAGCGAAATTACAACTTTGGCCCGACCATGTTAGCCGACTATTGGTACAATATCCATTACCAAAATCGGGCCAACTATGGCAATTACAGGGGAAAAAAATATTCATTCAATTTTATAGAACTACTCTTATAGTAGAGAATACGATGGGTAGTTTAATAAATATAATAACAATCACTACACTGTGTATAATCGCACGCTATGAAAATTTTTATTCGCTTTGGGGCTCGAGAACCCTATCAGTTTCGCATTCCTAATTCCTAACGCCTAAAGCCTCTCGGCTAACCTTGCTGGAAGTATTACAAAAAAATCTGAAATATAACCGACAGCTGTGCATGGCCGTCTGCAAATTTCTGTGAACTATTCTATAAAAATATTGCTACGCTGATAACAATATGTGTAATAAGATTTCAGATTTTAAAAATATTGCAAATTATTATAGAATATTTTATGTGACTAAACAAGATTTAAACTAAATTAAAAAATATTTTAAGATATTATGAAAGATAT
>NC_046661.1:122052092-122068753 GCF_010883055.1 Belonocnema kinseyi
TTCATTAGAATTCAAAGGATTTCTCCAAATTTTCGAAGATTCCAAGATATTTAACAGACTTTAAAGAATTCAAGAACATTATCTATATTCTAAAATTTCTTTAAAATATTTAAAGTCATCTAAATTCTACCGCATTTCCTAAAAAAATCTTCAAAATTACTTAAAATCTCTTAAATTCTTTGAAAATATCTTGAAATCTTTTAAAATTCGTTTATAAATTTTAAAATTTTCAAAATCAAATAACTTCGGTTAAATCCCTTAAAATTCCTGAAAGTATGTTTAAATACTTTAAAATATTTTTAAATTACATGAAAATCCTTAAGCTCTTTTGATTTTTTTTAAATCATTTAAAATGCTTTCTAAAATTTTATATTCTTCTACTCACTTTTTAAACCATATTAAATCCATTGAAATGGCACAAAATCTCTTTAAATCACTAAAAATCTCTTGGACTCATAAAAAGTATTTTAAAGTCTCTAAAATCCCTTGAAAATTCTTTTGCTTTTTTTAATTCTTCTCAAATATTTTAAACTTCTTTCAAATTACTTGGAATATTTTGAAATTCATTTATAAATTTTTTTTCTCTTCATTAAAAAGAATTTTTAAATCGCTTTATGCCAATCTCTGGGCCGACGTGGGCCCAGAGTTGGGCCGGTAGTCGACGTTACTCGTTAACGAAAGATGTCTAATATTTGCCCCAATGGTTGATCCATGTTTGGGCCATTGTTGGGCCAATAGTCGGCCTAACTTCTTCAGAACTTTCTCAATCCCTTCATGCCGATCTCCGGGTCGATTTTGGCCCAGAGTTGGGCCAGTAGTCGGATTTACTCGTTAACGAAAGATTTCCCATAGTTGCCCTGATGGTTGGTCCATGTTCGAGCCAAATTTGGCCCAACAGTCGGTCCCACATTGTCTGCCAACGTTGGCTGTTTAGGTTGGGCCGACAAAAGTATCTTATAATTATAAAAGGTGGCCCAACTTTGGCTGCCGATCTACGGCGGGCCAAAGTCGGTCCGACTTCGGGCCAACGCACCTGCTCTAGGTGCCGACCTAAATTCGCACCTGGGATGGTGACTAATTCATCTTTTTGGTTACAAATTCATTTGTTTGGTGGAAAATTTAACTATTAGTTTAAAAATTCTGTAAAGAATGTTTTATTTGGTTGAAAATTAATCTTTTTCGTTTAAAAATTAATGTTTTTAATTAAAAATTAATTTCTTTCATTAAAATGGAGTTTTTTTATTGAAAATTGAATTTTTTTAACTGAAGATTTAACTGTTCCATTTTTTGTCGATAATTTATCTTTTTTGTTAGACTTTTAATATGTTGGTTGAAAATTCATCTTTTTGTTTAAAAATTTCAATATTTAGTTAAAAATTCATCTGTTTTGTTGAAAATTTGTCATTTTTCGGTGAAAAATGCATCTTTTGGGCTGAACATTCAACCGTTGGGCTTAATTAATTACTTTCTTCACAAATGTAACATTTTATTGAAAATTAGTTTTTTCTTGTTGAAGCTTTGTATTTTGTATTAGAATATTAGTCTTCTTGGTCCCTGATTTGTCATTTTTGTTTAAAATCTATTTCTTTGTTGGCAAATTTAAATACTAGTTTCAAAATTCATTTAAAAATTAAAAATTTGATTGAAAATTTATGTGCTTTGTTAAAAATTAATTTTTTTCTTGTTGAAAATTGATCAGTTTGGCTAAAAAATTCATTACGTTAATTAAAAATTAGTTTTTTAAAAATGAACATAAATTTTTCTAATTTGAATATTCCAATTTTTGTCGAAAATTTATCAATTTAGACAGATATGCAATCTTCTTGGTTGAAGATTCATCTGTTCGGTAGAAAATTTAAGTATTTTATTGAAAATCCATTTTTTGATTGAACATTGATTATTTTATTTTAAAATTAATTTCTTTGCTAAAAAATTCAACTGTTTGATTCAAATTTCCCTTTTCATGGTTGAAAAGGAATTCTTTTTTGTTCAAAACTTATCTTCTGGATAAGTTTTGGTTTACAATAATAATTATTTCAGTTTAAATAATGCAATGAAAATGTGGAAAAATGGGAATTTATCACCTGTTGCAAAAACACCACTTTTGATTGATATTTCACAATAAAGTTACTTTTCCTCATATCAATTTACGGTCTATATTTGCGTATTTGATTGATTTTGCATCTGACCTAAAAAAATGTACTGAATAAATTCAGAGCACTTTTTAGGTGAATTCTACATTAATGCAGATCACGTGCCAGTGAGTTCGTAATACTTGCGTCATCCACTAAATCCATGCCTCTTCCTGGATTAAAAAAGTAAGAGACTCAGATGGAATGAAGAGGATTATAGCGATCGTATCTCGCGCTGAAATTTATTATTTAAACCCACATTACCCGCGAATCTATTACTAACTCTTAAAGATTAACTTTTTCAATTTGACATTTTTATAGAATTATTGCTTTAATTTCCTTTTTTTAAATAATTGTTCAAGTAGTTAACAATTTTTAATTGGATATGTTATTTTTAATTAGTTATTTAATTTTACGATGTACTTTTAATTTCCATAAAATATTTTTTAAATTCCATTAAATTCTTTGTAATCACTTAGAAAGCTTTTAAATTCCTTGAAATATTCTGAAATTTCAACAAATCCTTCAAAATTAACAGAAACCCTTAAAAAATTCTAAAATATTTTCGAAAATCTTGAAAATATTTGGAATACCTTCAAATATTTTAAATATATTAGAGTATTAAAAATCTTTTAGAATATTTATGAATCTTTTGGAATCTCTCAAAATCGTTTAAAGCCCTTTAAAATCAGAAATCCTGAAATTTCGTCCCGGGATCTCATAAGAATTCCCAAGATCCCTTAAATTATCTTGAAAACAGTTGATATTCAATCAATTTATTTAAAATCGCTCCAAAAGCTTAAAAAAATTTTTAAATTTTTTGAAATACCTTAAAATCATAAGAAAAACCTAAAATTACATCAAAATTCCATGCTATTGTTTGATATTCTTTAAGACTCCTTGAAAGGTTTTAAAATCCCTCAAAATCTTCCGAAATTTCTTGGAATATTTTGAAATCCCAGAACCTTTTTTTATAATGTTTAGAATTATGCTTTGTTCTTCAACAGTCTTCACAATTTTTCTAAATCCCCTGAAATTTAATGAAATTGCTTACAATTCCTTGAAATCTTTGATATCTCTCAAAATTGTGTAAGATCTCATGAAACTTTTTCAAATATTTTGAATTTATTTTCTGTTTTAAAATTGATTTATAATAATTTCAAATCTGCGAAAGTCTTTTTGAATTGTTTTAAAACCTTTCTAAATTTCTTGAAGGCGTTTTAAATATTTTTAAATTCCATTTTTATCTTTAAACATATCATCATAAGCACGTAGTATTTTTAAAATTTCCTCACCCCATACCACAATGTCGTCTTGTTAACCCCTATGGTCGCGGTTAACGACTCAAAGGGTCTGAACGAGCATACGATATACGTACCTGCAATTTTCCATAATGTCGGACTCAACTTTCGAATTCAAAACTGCCACTTTAAGAATGGCTTCAAGTTTCTTTTAAATTTCTTGAACCCTTTTTTTGCGATTACTTAGAATTTATTTTGTTTGATATGCAGTCAACCGGGGCAATTTTGGACATGTGGGGTAAATTCGGACATTCCTAAGTTGATAGATTCAATTACTAAATGTGGATGGTTTTAATCAGAATCTAGAACCAGTTAAGGCTTTAAACTGCTTCCAGATTCTTCGAACGATTTTGAGTAATTTATCCAATCAATTCAAGGAATTTCTGGTTTTATTCCCTACAAGGAATTATGTAATTCGGAATGCCTAGCTTGAATATTTTTCTAGTAATTTCGCAAAAAACAAAACAGATTTTGAATCCGGGTCGCGTGTGTCTGGGCATACAATTTTCGAGTGCAATGCACATATTTGTTTCCATTGCAGGCCTGCGAAACTATTCAAGCGTACTTAAACAACTACAATGATTATGGTTTGACGTGGGCGAGAATAAACCGTACGCCGGAAAAATAAACAAACGGAAACTGTATTTTTTAGCGAATGAAAAAATGTCTATATTGCCAAAAGGTACTTTACTCAAATTAACGGACTGCTGTGTTGACGGCTCGTTTTTCACTTAAAAAAATACTATTTTATGGGATAAATGCTTACATAACTAGAGTCGAAATTTCACTTTTCCTAAAATGACTTTTATTTCATAGTTTATGCTATGTATAAAATATTTGCAGATGAAATTACAATTTTGATTTTCTTCATTTTTGTACGGAAAATATCAAGTTTAAGACTTCTAGATACGAGCTTCACGTCCTTTCCTAAAGCAAGGTAAACCGAGCATTACTGGGACAGTTACAAAAAAATAACCCACATAAATACAATTTTAAAATAGTGAATTGGAATTTTTGGTACAAAAACCGTTATAATAAATGGCTAATACATTATTTGACTGATTAAAACAAAAAAAAAATATTATGAATTGCATAGTTAATTAATATAAACGGATATTTTTAAAGCTTGTCAGATTGCCTTTTAGTGCGGAACAAGAATTTCGCTGATCCAATTACGTTTATGGAAGTAAAATGGCACAATTAAGCTACAATTATAGAATACATTAAAAAAGCAAGAATTGATTGTGATAAATTATAAGGAATTTATTTCTCCTTTTTTAAAAATAAAATTCATATTACTATTTTAACATTTTGTTTACAAAATAACAAGATATTATAAAAAAAATTAATTATTATTCATATCATTAATAATAATATTAATAAATTAATAAATTAGTTAAGCAATGAATTAATGATTATTAATATTATTCATAAGCTCCACGCTTGTCATTCAATTTACTTACAAATTCAACTGTTTGTTTGTAAATCTTGACTTAGAATACATCTTAATTAAAATTAGTACATAAATAGAAAAAAAATATTCAGACAATTTCAATTATTTTTTGGTTAAAGTTTTTATTATTTTGTTAAAAATTGTATTGACTGGAAAATCTTCTTTGATTAATATTTCCACTATTTTGTTCAAAATTCGTCTGTTTGGTCAAAAAATTGATATTTTTAATTATAAATTTAATCTTTCTTGAGGAAAAATGCAACTAGTTGGTTGAAAATTAATCTGTTTAGGTTGAGGCTCCAACAGTTTTATTGAAAATTCGTTGTTTTTTTTTTTTTAAATTAATTCAAATGCTTTCAATTTGTAATTAAAATATTTCTTTGGTTGAATTGCCAATTATTATATTTCTTGATAAGAACTCTCTCTTTTTTTGTAACATATTCCACTACTCGGTTAAAAGTTGTACTACTTTGTAAAAAATCCATTGTTTTACTTTAAAATTCCATTATTTTGTTGTAAATTAACTTTTTGTTGAAAATTCATATTTTAGAGTTAAAAATATAACTGTTTTGTAGAGAACTTTTGTTTTTGGCTTGAGAATTCAATAATTTTGGGCTTGATAGATATATTATTATGGTATAAAATTCAACAATTCGGTTGAAATATTTGTCCCTTTTTAATGAAAAATCTTATTTGGTTGACAAATCACTTGTTTTGGTAGAACTTCTATCTTTTCTGGTTACAAGTCGAACTGTTTTCGTGAAAATTCGTTTGTTTTTAATCAATTATATTGTATTTAATTTATAATTCAAACATTTTTTTGGTTGAAATGCCAACTATTATATTTTTTGGTAGAACATTAATCCTTATTATTTTAAAATTCAACAATTTGTTAAAAAATTGAAGTATTAGTTTAACCAAAAAATCTTAATTCTGATCAAAAAATAAAATATTTGATATTTCAATAAACAAGATTTTAATCACAAATTGAAAGCAGTTGAATTAATTTGAAAAAAAAAACGAATTTGTAATCAAAATGCTGAAGCCTTAACCTAAACAGATTAATTTTCGACTAAACAGTTGCATTTTTGCTCAAGAGAAATGAAATTTATAATTAAAAAGATCAATTTTCGAACCAAACAGTCCAATTAATCAAAAAAGATTTTTTAGTCAAGAAAGAAAAAAAAGTGCAACCAAACTGCTGAACTTTTAGTTATATATAGTTATGTTTTTAACTTGAAAATATAAATTTTCAACAGAAATGTTAATATGCTTAATTTATTTTTCTTAAAAACTAAATCGATAATAGTAACCTTATTAATATTTACAATATTTAACATTAAACTATAATATTAAATTTTAATGCATACTTACTAATTTTTATTGAAAAATTAAATTTATGACTTACTACTAGATTACTTACCTAGGCAATTGGCAAAATTTTAGGTTAGAATTGGAGATTTCAATAAACTGCTCTGAACAACTTTTTTAGAATAAATAATCAATTAAACGGCAAATGAGGAGTTTATAAACAATACTTTTAATATGTCCAGGTTTAGGCAACTTCCTCAAGAATATTGTCCAAATGCGGGACATTAAAATATTTATAAATTATCGAATAAAATCACTAAAAAGTTATTAATTTGATTTTCAAACGTGTTAAAATTGTGCAAAAATATTTTAGTGGAGGAAATGTCTATAATACAATGCTATAACAGTGATGCGGAAAGTTTTAAAATACAAAAAATAGGCGAATTTTGCAGCAGTTGATTCACAGATTTTTATTTTTTTTTTCACTAAATATATAACATATCAGAACAAAAATAAATATTGGTATCAAATTCAAAAGAAATTAAAAAATACTAGAAAATTTTTACTTTTATGATTTATGTTGGAATATAAAAGATACTGAACAATATTTATTATAGTCTCAGTATTAGACATACTTTTTACGTTGTCCCAGTAATGGTCGGTTTACCTTACTTCGTTCAGTAACATAACTCCTTATGTTATTTATTTTTTATGTTTATTTTTCCGGAGAACTGAGGTGTTTGCGACTATGACACTGATGGGCAAACGGCATAAAATCGCAAAAGAAGCAGACAAGAGAGATTGCGGTCGGATACCGCGGAATGGAACAGCGGCAATTCCAAAGGAAAATTTACAACGTCTATAAAATTTTAAAGCTGCCTTATGTCTATGAAATGCATCTGATATAAGATGAAAGTCAATTCCATTCCCAACTTTGAAAAAAAAATTCGATTCCCGATACCTTCTGTATTTTGGATCAATCTAAAATTGAGAAAAAAGTAAAATGATTAGGGCCTTTTCAATGAATGAAAAATTGTTTCCATTCTTTGTCAAATTCTTTAGAACGCTATCTGAAGCGCCAGCGTTATTAGAAAAGCACAATGGCTTATCTTCTTGACAGTTTTTCTTTAAGTACAAACGAGACAAGAAGGCCGGAAGAGCTACTCTTTCCTTTCATCAATGATTGACTATAAGTGTTAGAAGTGACAATTTATTAATATTCTTTATGTTTTCTAACAATAAATTTATATATTATAAAAACCCCTTTTCGAGTTTTATTATTTATCACTCACTGTTATAAGTAGAAATAAAATAAGACGTTGGATTTATTAGATGTTAAAAATTACGTCAAGCTCACATGCCACAAATAAAAGTTGATTACGGTTAAATCAAAGGTTGAAATCACGCCTAAATACACCTTTTTTGCTAAAATCTAATTCTCTTTCTAATTTAGTTTTACGAACCGGATCGTTTACAATGTACACGTTAATTTTCTCGGACTTGCAAACTCATTTCGTGCAAATATTTGCACGCCAGTTGTCCGAAGAATTAGGACCATCACTCATACCTCGGCCTTTGGTTTATCTTTGCTCTTAGTTTAAATTAATTTGAAGCTTTTATTATATATAAATGTTTTTTTCTATGAATAATTGATCTTCTAAGAAATCGTAATATGATTGTGCTTCTCATAGAAAGTAGAAAATGTAAACGTAAATCTAAGTACTGTATTCAGAAAAAAGATGTAGGCAGTCTCAAGGAAGCCGTTAAAAATTGTACTTGCTAAACTTTTCTTTTAAAAACCATATTCAGCTTTTGTTTATATAAATTATAAATTATATTGGATAATAATGTCTGGGGTTCAAAAAGGTCACATTTTTTACATTGTGGGACGCCTACTTTTATTATCGACTTAGATATTAAAGTCTCAATTGCAATTGGCTTTCTCCACGCGGTCACTCGTAAATTTTAAGAGATGCATTCTAATTTCCAACATTAAATTTATACTCCTTTGCATGACATGACGTCCCACGACATCGAACTCGTCACATGCATAATAAAATGACATCGTTGGACGACACGCTGTGCAGCAAAACAGCAATCACTCTGGCAACGCGGAAGGCGTAATCGATCATTCGTTCAACTGATCATCGAGCCAAATACGAAAAAATCTTGCTGTTAATAATCTCCTCTAAATGACCAAGAATGATTTGTACATTTGTAGCAAAACGCATTACATCCATTTATTTTATATCATTTAAAATTGTCGTTTTCGAAGTGATCTTCTGGTCCGAATGTACTGGTGAAACAAGTTGTTATTAGAAGGTTATATAATGTATATTGAAATGATAACCTCAATCCCTTAATTATGATTTATTATTCCCTTAAAATTTGCTTCTGATTCTTAACACTGGTTTTTGTTCTTATTCATAAAAATCAATTTTACTTTTAGAAAACTAAGGTACATATAGAGGAAAAAAGTTGTTATCTAAGGGGTAAAAGCGAAAAGTTGCTACCTAGGTGGTATCAATTAGAAAGTTTTATCTGGGGATTTAAACAAAAAGGTGGTGTCTGGGATGTGTGGATGGGAAAAGGTGATTTTCGTCGTTAGATCGAGAGAAAAAGGTGGTACATGGAGGGGGGGATTAATATGTGGTATTTAGGTTCGGAGAAGGGGGATAAGGGGCATCTGGGTGAGGATTTGCTAGAGTGTTATATGGTGGTGAATGCACAGAAACAAAGCTGGAATCATTTTAAGGTGGATATTGACCCAAAATTCAAATGAAGCTTTTCTCAATCGAAAGGACTTAAATTGAGTTGTTAAATAGAAGAAAATTACATGAAGTTGCTTCGACAACGACCGACTAGATTTTTTCTAAGTGGATGGAAAAAGGTGTATCTGGGTGTGAGTAAATATGAAAAGATGGTATTTTTGTAAATCAAAAAAAAAATTGTCGTATTTGGGGTTTTTGGAGAGAAAATATGATTTATTGAAGGGCTGTTGGAAGGGAAAAAAGTTTTAATTAGAAGTGGCTGAATGTAAACCGATTGTACCTGGAGGCAATGGAAGCAAAAAGGTGGTTATTGGGATTGGGAGAATAGAAAATATTGTTTCTGAAGGGTGAAATTGATAAGGTGGCATTTGCGGTAATTGAAGAAAGAAAGGTCTCTGGTGAGGGAGCCGAAGGAAAGATGTGGTGTTTGTGAGTGGTGAAGGGGAAAAGAGGGTATCTGAGTGAGGAGCATTTTTTCTTAGTCGAAAAAGACTTAAATTGAGTTTTCAAAAAAAAGAAAATTATATAAAGTAACTCTCGAAAGCGACTAAATTAAGGATTAAAAATATAAGATGTAACAAAAGTAAGCCTAGCTTTTTTTCTGTGTGGATGGAAAAGTTGGTATTGGGTTGGAAATATATGGGAAAAGCTGTTATTTTTGAGAATTGAATAAAAACTGTGATATTTGGAGTTCTCCGTAAGACAATATGGTATCTTGAAAGGTTGAGGTGGTATTTGTGGTTAGTGAGGGAAGAAAGGATACAGCTGGAAAGGAGATGGAAGGAAAGATGTAGTATTTGGGTGCAGTGAAGAAGAAAATGTGGTATCTGGGTAAGGGATATCAGGAAAAGCTTGTACATGGTGATGGATTAAGTTGCCCAGAAGACGAGTAAAGTAAGAATTAAAAGAATTAGGTGCAGCAAAAGTAAGTATAGTTTTTTTCGGTCATCTGGATATGGGTGTACGGGAAAAGGTGGTATATTGTAGAATCGAAGGAAAAAACTAGTATTTAAGATTGGTATTGAGGAAAAGTTTGTATCTAATGGGGGTGAATGGTAAAAGATAATTATATATTTCGGGGCAGAAATGGAAGTTAAAAAGGTGTATTTCGGGTAGGTGTAGGGAAGAAGATAGTATTTGTTAGGGATTAGGAAGGAAAGGTGATATCTGAAGGAAGCCCATAGAAAAGGGTGGAACATGGGAGTGGGCGAATGTAAAGAAGGTATCGGAGGGACGAAGGAATGTGGTAGTATTTGGGGTTGATTAAGAGGATATGGGTGAGAAGACATGGTATTTTGGAGGATGAAAGAAAAAAGGTAGTATTTTTGCGGTGAAGGAGCGGAGATGGATATAAACAAGTGTATTTGGATTGAGATGAGGGGAAAAAATTGCATCTCAGAGTGAGATGGAAAGGAAAAGGTGGTATCTAGAGTGAGTGAAATAAAAAAGATCGTACTTCGGGGTCTGGGATTGGCAAAAGATGGTTTCTAGTGTGGAACGAAGGTAGTAAATAAACATAGATTAGTATAATAACATTTGTGTCTATTTCTTTTTAGAATAATATATTTAGGTTTTACGAAGTATTTTAAATATTTCTTGATTAAGGTTGCTAAAGAGCAGGAAATTTTGAAATGTCAGGAAACGTTAGAAAATTTAAAACAGGACAGGGATAATCAGTGAATATCAAAAAACCCTGCAAAATTCAGGGAAATATTGAATAAACTTTGGTTGATGTTTATGGGATTCTGTATGGCCATTGTTACCAAAATGTTTTAAATGAAATCCAGGCAAAAATTTCTTTGCATTAACATTATTGATCTCCTACTGGTAATCTTGTTTTTATACTTGAAAGAAAAATGTATAACTCTCGGGGAAAATGAAATTCGGGCAGAGAAAATTCCTATACTTCAGGATGTTGCAGGATATTTTAGCACAAACACCTTAATTTAATAGTTGTCAATCCCTTGTAAATTAATCATCAAGTATGACATTTGTAGTATTTGGGTGTGTATGGCCTACAACCTCTTCCCTCTTCTTTGTTTGATCAAAATTATGATTTCGCAGCCGGAATACTTTTTTAAATCAAAACTATGCAGTTGAAATTTTGTCGAATAAAAATAACTCAACGAAACTAAAGCGATTGCGCCAGACCTGGTTAATGTTACCACCCCATCCTTCACCCTCCATAACGTAGTCATGTCAGGTCATCTTCTTTACTAATCTTTAGTACAATTATACCAAGGTCTTTGCGCTCAAGTATGAAATGTTCGGCTCACGGGTGCCTAAAATTTCCTAACACGATTGAACACACGTGGCTTTCGAACTGGTCTCGTTTCAAATGCGTAACACGTACTTCCGCACGCCAGGAAAAAGTAGAATAGAAAAAAAATTGAGGAGTAAAAACAGAAGTATAGACGATCCGGTATGCGGGTGGTCCTTAAGCCTAACTGAGAATTATTGCTGTTTCAGTCGGTTTGAAAAAAAAGAAAAAAATTATCCTTTTTTCTCTTCCCCTTCAATTTTCGTAAAGAGGCGGTAATACCGGGACGGAAGTTCAAGAAACGGGTTAACGCATATATTTTAAATATTTTATCCATTTTAGTACCTATTTAATTATTATTTATTTGATTAGAATTTTAGTTTCATCAATTTAATGTCCCTTCTCTCTGAAATTAGTTCAAAGACAAACAATAGATCAGTTTAATTTATTTCTATTACTATTGCAATTCTATGACTCACTGGCCAATATCTGCTAATTAAAAAAAAATCGATGCAGTCACTAATCAGCATTGCTCATCTCAGAACTATTAAACTCTCAACTCTTCAAACTTGACTCAAGCTCCTTAAAATTCCTTCAACCAAAAATATTTAAATGAGGTATGGGACAATAATCAAATTTCGTTTAAAAAATATGAACTGTGTTAAGTTGCGGCGTTTGTTAGGGAATTTATAGATACCCAAATTTATTATTAAAATTCAGTTTTTATACTCCTAATTAGAAAAATATAAAGTTTTTCTAAATCCTGGTGCAGTTACATCAAATTCATTGAGTGAGTTGTCCCCGCGTGGGCTGAGATACTAACTAGTGTCCGTTCTGATAGGAAACAACATCCGGGATGTGGAGATGATAGTATCTCATCCCCCGCATTTCCTTGCATCCTTGAGTTTAATGCGCGTCACCTAGAAAAAGTCCCGATTTCATTGAACGCTTTTCGATTTTATTCTTTTATCAAACACGAAATTCAACTTTCAGAACGTTCTTTTGATTGATTTATAACAAATTGTCTGGATTTAGAACATCTTGAAAAGATATTTAAGAAAAATTGTAATCCTACTTGGAAATTAATACTACTTATAAAACAAATGGACACTTAAATTAGGAATTATAAATTTATTAGTAGTTCTCTTTAAACAAGGATTGATCTGACAAATTGACCCTTGTCCACAAGGATCATAATCGGGTAAAATGAAAGTCCGGATATAATTTGTGCCAACCACTTTAATCGTGATTCATACATAGGAAAAAGTTCGTTTGATTCAGGAGATACTTCTCTTTTGTGAAAAAACAAGTTTGATAGCGGCTATCGTGAACATGCTGACGTTTATTGAATTATTTAAGCCGAGAGAATAAATGTTGTGGTTTGGCATGCGAAAGGAATAAAAAATTGATTTCATTACTGTTCGTTCCCAAAAACTGTAAAAAAACTCTCAATAATTGTTTATCCAATAGGAAAAATTGATTAATTAGTTCCCAATCCAAAAACCGCACAGAATTGCGATTTGCAATTACAATAAATCAGACGAAAAAAGGTTGAGTTTAACGCTCTTTTTATCAGTTCTGTCCAAATAAGCAGGGTTTACATATTTTAACCGAAAAAAATGTTCGGACTGACGTTATATTGGCCCAGCCTAATATACAGTCGTACATTGTACACAACCTGCTATTCTTTTTTACCACATTGGATTCATCCTGAAAGATAACATCGTTGCAACGCCGCTGACTTCACCGCTCTTAAATTCTGCTCAAAGTACTTTTAATACCAGAGCACGGCGGCAGATGGGATTGAAAGCCTAACGATCAGCCCCGGGCTCCTGTAAATCAAGTTTCATCTGAAGTAGCGCCTCTTTCTAAGGCGCTGAGATAAACCAAAAGAGAGAAGATAAAGCAAAAGAAAAAATAAACCACTAAGATAACTTTTCTAGATTCATCAAAATCTTGGACTGCTATTTAAACAAAAAATCTTTTGATGAAGTATCGTAAGACGGCGCTAAGCGGAATATGCTTACAGATTTTTTTCAATAAATTATACGAAGGAATTATAATTATATATTATTAATTAAATATATTAACTCTGACCCTTTTTCCGTTTAGTGAAGTTAAAACTTTTAATTTACCTATACGTAACTATGTATTGCTAAGTGGGGCTAAGGCGTCCACTTTCAATAAGAAGGTAGAAACAGCTATTCTGTAATACTGTGTGGAAAAATATCTCATAACCTTTCGGTATTATAATTTTTTACTATGTCTGACTTCCCCTTACAAATTCAGTATCCAAGAAAAAAATTGGACACTTATTTGATAGAAAACGAAAAAAAATCATTCAGATTTTTATTCAGAACAAGAGAAGAGAAGCATTGTACCGGATAGCCTTGACTTAAGGTATCACGAACATAGACGAAAGAATTAACCTTATTTTTTTAAAGCGACGTCCAAAAATAAGTAGAGTAGCCTTATTCTTTTATTTTATAAATTAACTCCGCTCTCTCCCTAAAGTAATTCATATAGTAGTTTCTATCCTATACTGGTTAGTTACAGCTTATGGTTGTTGATAAACCTCAGAACCGATTTTTAATCAAGTTCTAGTTCAAAAGTTACATACGTTAGCAAATACGTGACAACAAACCCCGCCCTTCCCAAGCCAAAAGCAGTTCCCGACAGTAGTAGTTTCCGTGTTTACGTTTTGTCACCGTTCCACGTCCTCATGTCAGGTGACCTGTGATATTGTCCCTACTTCTTGACTGCGTTATCTGGTGCAGCAGAGAGAAGCTACCCCGTAAACAATGGGGTCAACCAGGCAGAATATTGCCAACTTCACGGGAAACTTGTTTCTAATCTTCAGACCGATATATCACTTCGTAAATCGCCAACAGTTGAGCACTCAACTGACTCTCACTACACCTCTTTCGAATCAAATATAAGATTCAGCTGTTGAAGTAATGAGGTAAGAGGTTTATCTACAAAATTAATATACTTATCAGTACACTGGGACCTAGAATTAAGAACCTTGGATTTAGGATAATCTTAGAATTGATTTCCGTGGTAGTTTTGCAGTTATGCGTGACAAAAAGCATGATGTCAGTAATATCAGCCCATTGGGTGCGTCAGCTGTTAGCGTGCATCCAAATTCAACAGATATGGTTCATGCGACCTTGAATATTTACGTTCGGATTTTCTTGACTTATGATCAAGGCCAATGCAAGCCATTCTGGAAAATATTCCTAATTCTAGGTTCCAGTGTGTTAAGGAGGTCGAATTCTCTTGGAGAGTTCACAGATGATTCTATGATTGCCAGAATTGATTATATTTCCGAGTTAGCGTTTGAAATTTACCCTTCATAATCGCCATTTGTCCTAATTTTTCTTATTTCGACTTTATTTTTGTTCATCCGAATTATTACTTGACATTATTCTAATTCTTCCAAGTATAGATTGAATAATCATTACTTTAATAAAATGTTTTCGAAGTTGAATTTCAAACTAATTTATTCTATAGATTCCTACCTCAGAAGTTATTTTAGGACATGCATTATTTACTTTTAGGAATTTAAAAATAAATTTTTGTAACATGCTGCATAAGCTCATTTTACTTTTGATTTTAAAATAAATACGTAGTGCAGGAAAACAGTAGGTATTGAGAAACAAGAAGAAACATGTTATCAAGGATACAAAAATCGTCGCAATTTCTGCAGTCAATTGAACTTCATAAATTTTGTTAAATTCTTGAGCGATTTCAGAAAGTTCTAGATGAACAAGCATTAAAATTGCGATTTGCATAAATTACGTTATGGTTTGAAAATGATAACGCTATGAAAAAACAGTCTAAAAACATTTCTTTCCCGGAACATTTGTCTAAACCTACTTTAATACGTCTATCAATTCTCTTATTTTATTTTTAGCCTTTGAATAATTATTATCACAAGCCTTTTTTGTTTTTATTTAATTACTTATTCAAATTGTGAGAAGTCCTTCTACCTCCTTGTGAATATGCAACTGGAATCATTTTAAAAAACAATTACCCATCTATTTTTAAAAAACATTTGTCAAAATACTCACTGAAGAATCGATTGAAAAGTAACTTCAAACACAGTATTAGCATGGATAGAAAATTAAAAGGCAAATGCGCAGAAAATACTTCGTCTCAAATGTATGTTTGCCAATTGCAAGAAGAGGTCGGAGATGTAAACTGTGCTTATTAGAATAAACCAAAATATTGCTTTCAGTAAACATTTTTTAAAAGACTTTCTATAATTCTTGGAATTTCCCAAACAGTTCAAGGTTTTATCAAAAAATTCAAATTTTTGTGTGCAATAATAAATTATACCTTGCGATTATATCACCCAAAAATTATCCAGAGCGCGACGCAACAAGAGTATGACAATATCTAATCATGTTGAAATTATATGTGTCTAAATCAACTTTAACAATATTATCACATAATCCAAATTCGTATAAAAAAGTGTTTTTCCAGTAAAAAGAAATAAATATTATTACAAAAATAAAACTCGTCGGCTGTCTCAAATTAACTATAGGATAATGAATAATTCCTAGTCGCTTCAACCAGTTTAGCACCAAAATCGCCCTCAACTTTCATATTTTCTTCGAGGTTTTCGGACATGTGAGGTAAATTCAGACACTCCTAACTTCCCTAAATTGATAGAATGAATTACTAGAAACAGTTTAAAAAATCTGGAATCAGTTCAAGCTTCGACTGGTTTTAAATTCTAGCTAAAACAACCCACCTTAAGTAATATAAGCTCTCAATTTAGGAACGTTCGAATTTATACCGCACGTCCCAAATTACCGCGTTAGGTGGTATTTTCAATTTTAACCATGTTTATTGGATAAAAAGAACTTGATGTATCATTAATGCCAATTCCCTCAAAGGATCATCTATATGTTCTTCTTTCCCTGAAGCCGTCGTTTTTCGTCTGCAGATCGTCGATGATTGCCTAATTAATTGATGTTTGGTCATCGTTTTGTTTGGCCCCATAAACTCGACTCTCGTGACGCCGTTCGTACATCGTAAAGTGGCCGTGTCACATCATCCTGCCGGCATTCCGCGAATGACTATTCGGTAAAAAATAGTGGAGAAGTAAATTTATCTGATAGTCTTATAGATGAAAAAAGTCGGCCAGGTCCTTTGACTCCCTCAGCGATCTAATTGCCGATGGATTCTTTATTCAATGTCAAGCAGCTCTTCGAGTCTTTAAATCTTCCAAAGTTTTGCATTAAACGTCTCTATTTTACTTTATTTATAATTTATGAAAGATATTTATCAATTGTTTTTATTAACTAATTATCAATTCACCAGGTAGAAACGACAATTTTTAATAATATGCATTTAACTTCCATCTTTTAGTTATGGGGGAAGCGTCACGTATCGTCAAAATTCGTTAAACAGAAATTAGGTAAT